>NC_054871.1:54034107-54196607 GCF_018320785.1 Cheilinus undulatus
TGAAACCCGAATGACCATTTTAGGACTTCCTGTTGTGATTTTTGAGTTTTCAGTTTGAGGCCTGAGCAGCCAGAGAGTAAAACGATGGTATAATCTTCTGTAAAACACAAATATTGACCTGTTCTTAAGACAACCCTGGTTTGTTCATGATACCCACAATTACTGTGATCAGTATTCATGGCTCTGCTCTACAAAACCAACATCCATGCATCCATGCATCCATGCATCCATCCATGCATCCATGCATCCATCCATGCATCCATCCATCCATCCATCCATCCATGCATCCATCCATCCATCCATGCATCCATGCATCCATCCATGCATCCATCCATCCATCCATCCATCCATGCATCCATCCATCCATCCATGCATCCATCCATGCATCCATCCAACCATCCATCCATCCACCCATCCATGCATCCATCCATCCATGCATCCATCCATCCATGCATCATCCATCCATGCATCCATCCATCATGCATCCATCCATCCAGGCATCCATCCATCCATCCATGCATCCATCCATGCATCCATGCATCCATCTATCCATCCATCCATGCATCCATGCATCCATCCATCCATCCATGCATCCATGCATCCATCCATCCATACATCCATCCATGCATCCATCCATCCATGCATCCATCCATCCATCCATCCATCCACCCATCCATCTATCCACCCATCCATCCATCCATCCACCCATCCATCCATCCATCTATCCACCCATCCATCTATCCACCCATCCACCCATCCATCCATCCATCCATCCATCTTTCCATCTATCCATCCATCCATCCATCCATCCATCCATGCATCCATCCATCCATCCATGCATCCACCCATCCATGCATCCATCCATCCATCCATGCATCCATCCATCCATCCATGCATCATCCATCCAAGCATCCATCCATCCATCCATCCATCATGCATCCATCCATCCAGGCATCCATCCATCCATCCATGCATCATCCATCCATCCATGCATCCATCTATCCATGCATCCATCCATCCATCCATGCATCATCCATCCAAGCATCCATCCATCCATCCATCCATCATGCATCCATCCATCCAGGCATCCATCCATCCATCTATGCATCAATCCATCCAACCATGCATCCATCCATTGTTCCATCCATCCATCCATCCAACCATCCATCCATGCATCTATCCATCCATCCATCCATGCATCCATCCATGCATCCATCCATCCATCCATGCATTCATCCATCCATCCATCCATCCATCCATGCATCCATCCATCAATCCATCCATGCATCATCCATCCATGCATCCATCCATCCAGGCATCCATCCATCCATCTATGCATCAATCCATCCAACCATGCATCCATCCATTGTTCCATCCATCCATCCATCCAACCATCCATCCATGCATCTATCCATCCATCCATCCATGCATCCATCCATGCATCCATCCATGCATTCATCCATCCATCCATCCATCCATCCATGCATCCATCCATCAATCCATCCATGCATCATCCATCCATGCATCCATTCATCCAGGCATCCATCCATCCATCCATCCATCCATGCATCCATCTATCCATGCATCCATCCATCCATCCATGCATCATCCATCCATCCATCCATGCATCCATGCATCCATCCATGCATCCATCCATCAATCCATCCATGCATCCATCCATCCATGCATCTATCCATCCATCCATGCATCCATGCATCCATCCATCCATGCATCCATGCATCCATCCATCCACCCATCCATCTATCCATCCATCCATCCATGCATCCATCCATGCATCCATCCATCCATCCATGCATCATCCATCCATCCATCCATCCATCATGCATCCATCCATCCAGGCATCCATCCATCCATCCATGCATCATCCATCCATCCATGCATACATCCATCCATCCATGCATCCATCTATCCATGCATCCATCCATCCATCTATGCATCAATCCATCCAACCATGCATCCATCCATTGTTCCATCCATGCATCCATCCAACCATCCATCCATGCATCTATCCATCCATCCATCCATCCATGCATCCATCCATCCATCCATGCATTCATCCATCCATCCATCCATCCATGCATCCATCCATCAATCCATCCATGCATCATCCATCCATGCATCCATCCATCCATACATCCATCCATCCATGCATCCATCCATCCATCATCATCCATCCATGCATCCATCCATCCATCCATCATGCATCCATCCAACCATGCATCATCCATCCATGCATCCATCCATCCATCCATGCATCAATCCATCCAACCATGCATCCATCCATCCATCCATGCATCCATCATCCATGCATTCATCCATCCATCCATGCATCCATCCATCGTTCCATCCATGCATCCATTCATCCATCCATCCATGCATCATCCATCCATGCATCCATCCATCCATCCATCCATCCATCCATCCATCTATCCATCCATCCATCCATCCATCCATCCATCCATCCATCCATCCATCCATCTATCCATCCATCCATCCATCCATCCATCCATCCATCCAGGCATCCATTCATCCATCATCCATCCATCATTCATCCATCCATGCATCCATCATCACATCCATCCGTCCATCCATCCATCCATGCGTCATCATCCATCCATCCATCCAATCCATCATGCATCCTTCCATCCTGGGTCTCCATCCAGGTTGGATGTGCCAGGAAGACCTCCATAGGGAGGTGATAAAGAGGCACCCTGATCAGGTGTCTGAACCACCTCAACCTGCTCCTTCAAGCTCCCTACAAATGTACGAGCTCCTCACCCTCAAGACAGATGCCGTCCTGAGGAACCTCATTCTGAACACTTGGACCTGCAACCTCCTCTAATTCTACTCAGAGTTCATGACCGTAGGTGAGGGTTGGAAGTCTACTCAGAGTTCATGAGCATAGGTCAGGGTTGGAGCTCTACTGAAACTGAACTCCTTCACCTGGGGAAAAGTCTCACTCCCCACCTGGAGGGACAAATCCAGCAGAGATCCCTGAACTGAGACTTGGAGGCGCTGACCCTCATCCTGACTTCTTTGTTCTTGGCAAAAAACAAACAGAGAACCCTTATGAAGAGGCACCTGGGGAATCAAGTCACCCTTGCAGAAGGTTCAGAGGAACAACGCTGTAGGACTAAGGCACAGCGTACCCGAAACTCCTTTAACCTTCTCATAGATGGACTTTTGGAGCAAACGTAAATCTGGACTGAGCCACCAGGTGAAGACTGGAGCTTCAGCACTCTGAACATGAACGACGGATATGACAAAGATTTGATCTAACATCAGCTAATGATGAATTATGGTCTTTAGATCTGTTCTAAACATCGGAGCCTTGAGGTCAACAGAACCAAGGTTTAAGACACGAAAGATTTGATCTAACATCAGCTAATGATGAATTATGGTCTTTAGATCTGTTCTAAACATCGGAGCCTTGAGGTCAACAGAACCAAGGTTTAAGACACGAAGAAGACGCGTGTGCAGTTTAGACCATGTGTAAAAGGTTTCTGTCAAAACAAGAAGGAACCTTAAACTGGCTTGTGAGGACTCTTATTTTGTAGCTTTGTTATCAGTAGTTCTGCTAGGATCAGAGTTTATAGTTCTACAACCGTGAAAACTCTTCTACACATTAACATATTAATATTACTAAAAGTGTGTGATATAATGGAGAGTCATATCTAGGGGAATCACCGAGCTGTCATGGGAAACTTCCTGGCTCATTTCCCCTCAGGATACTCCCTTGTCCAATCACAACAAGCCTCATTGCTCTGTCACCCAACCTCCAACCTATCGCCCCTGTACCGGCCGGGGCGAACACCTTATCACGACCTTGCCACTTCCTTTCAGTGGCACACACAAACACAAAGACACCGGCCCTCTGAGTGGCGTGATGCAGACTCAGCGGTGGAGAAAAGGCGCATTAATGGGTTTAATTTTGGACGATAATGAACATTCAAATGTCACAAAAAGACGTGAGTCACACAGGAAAGTGTGCTCTGAGCTGCAGGAAGTGTGCGTGTCTAAATAAACCCACACACTAAAGCCTTCTGAGCATGTCCCAGAACAGAAATGGTACGATGTTTGCACGCACATGAAACCAGAGGTGGATGTATTCACTGTCTAACCACACAGTCTCTCAGACAATGCATTAACACCAATGTAGGTCAGAGGATGGGGGCATAGTTCTGAGAAAACAGTGGGGAGTTTGGTGCAATATGCACGAATCATTCAAGGAAATCTGCATGTGTTAAATGGTGGCATTGTTCATTTGATTTGTGAGTTTAGAGTGATAAAAGTCGCGTTGTTGGACCACACAGACCGCAAACTTCAGCAGACTTTAACACACTCAGCATGTGCAGCATGTCCTTGTGTTTAAATCTGAGCCAAAGCATCCTCTCACCCCAATCCTGACTCCTGACCCCGCTCGTCTCCTCTGTGACAATGAACCTCCAAAAACAAACCAATGCTCTCCAGCTGCTTCCTGCTGGGGTCGCCCCTCTAACCTCTGTTACAGCACCGGAGGAAAACTGGGTCAGCGTGTCTGATAGGAAGCTCCAGGTAGGACTGGCAGGAGGAAGAGGGTCTACAGGGTTTGATCAGCAGCTGTCATCTGAGGATTCTGCAATTTTGAAATTTAGAAAACATCCAAACCTCTAAAAGCTGCAGGTCATCAGACATAGTTTAGTCGAAAACAACAGGAAATGTTTTAAATTGCACAAACATTTTCAGTAAATTCATATTTGTAGACCAGGAAAGGATAGAAAACTCTCATTGTGGGACAACTAAAGGCATAAGCACAAGTGTGAATGTTGCCAGAGCAACATCTGAGACTGCAACTGTTGGATGTATCCAATCCAAATGTTGGAAATTCAACAGTGTACAACCCAAACATTGCTAATGCACAATTAAGATTGCATCTTTGGGAATGGACTCTAGCAACAATCCACCAGAATTGCTTCCAATGTAAGAGTTGCCAGTCCACTAAAACTGCAACTTCTGGCACTGAATCTACACTGGTATGAAGGAAACCCTTACTTCTCTCCACTTTGACCCACCGTTGCCAACTTATTTGTGTAATTGAGACCAATGGTTCCCAGCTATTTCACTGTGGATACCCCGGAGGGTCCACCAGGGTCAAACATGAAGACTGATCCGAATCTCTGTCACAGAACACGTGTGGGCGCCTGCCCCCCTTTGATGGCTCTCTGAAGGGCCTCGGACCTCAGATTGGTAACCGCTGTTTCTGACAGCTCGGCCTCTCTTTTGTGTTTTCACAGACTGAGCGTGTCCTGATACCATCGAACAGCGGCGCCCCTGTTGAACAGCTGATCTGGATTTCAACCTACGTTCCTCCTGAGCCAGCACACCGTCCCTGCCCCCCTCTCTGCCCGCTCTGAGTTCATGCTCATTTCTAAAACCCTGGTTTTTATTTTCCTGTCAGGGCTGAAGTCGTCCCGGAGCGGCGCCCGGCGTGGATTCTTATGGGCTTTGTTACTCGCTGATTGCCATGCTCATGCTTCATTTCTCCCATAATCCCGCGGTGTGTAGAGTGTGTGTTTTCAGTGTGTACTTTAGCGGTGCCAAGGACGGCGTAGGCGCCACTCCTCAGGAGTTTTATGAAGCTAGTCTTTTCCACGCTCATGATTAGGTGGAAAGGTAAGAGTCTACTGGAGGCGTGCAGGGCGCTCCTGCTGCGCTGATAGAACCAGAGCCACCAAATAAAAACCACAATCATTAACGGGCTCATTCCTGCTTCAAACGCTCGCCCGCTCCCTCTCACACGACGCCTCCTTCTTCCTCCTGACCTGAATTCAGTTTTCCAGGGTTACAAAATCATCTGGCAGCCGCTGAGACGAGATGTCACAAGAGCGCTGAAGACACCGACGCACAAACGCTCCTTAAGCAACGCCAGGCTCAGAGAAATCTGTTCTTCATTACAGAGACCCTGCTCACGCCGCCGCCGCCCACTCCACTTCAGCTCCACAAAACTAAGAATGAGGAGAAAATGAGACGACGGAGCAGAGAGGAGACCACCGAGGGTGCCTCTGAGACTAGAACATCTTATATTTACCAGAAAACAAACTTTTAAAAGTCATTACTGACAGGAAAATACTTCCAAGTTTATAAACCATGAATGAACATTAAAAAGCTGTAGATTCAGAAGAAATCAGCCTGAAAACAGGGGTCACAGAGATGTCTCTTCTAAGTCCTCACTGGAAACCTGAAGGAGTGGAACATTTGTCCTGATGCATCTGGTTTGCCACATTTTAACCTCTTTTCACCACTTTTCCTGCAAGTTTTTGTCCCTTTGTACACCTATTTGGATCTTTTCGCCCATCTTTAGCACTCTCTAACCCCTTTTTCACCACTTTATCTGGCCATTGTTGCCAGTTTGAACACATTTTAAAGAAATATTTACTAATAATGGCTGACAGGTTAATTTCAGTCAAAACAGATCAAATGTTGGGTCATTCTGAAACTATTTGAATCTTCATTTCTTTTGGGGTGGATTTCACTGCTGCAGACATTTAAAGCTAAATGATACTCTTAAAACCAAAACATCTCCTTTTCCTCCTTTTCTGAATTTAATGATCTTCTGGAGGACAGGAAGCTTTGGAGGGCCTGATTTGGCCCCCGGACCGCCAGTTGATGATCAGTGGTTTAGAGAGACCCTGGTCTGTAGAGTCCTCCATGAGGACAGCGGTGATAGATGTCTCTCTAGTTATACTCACTATGCAGTAGGCCACCAGGGCGCCCTGCACAAATCCAGCCAGGACGTCAGTCGGATGGTGTTTGTGGTCAGAGACACGTGACAGGCCGGTGTAAAACGCCATCATCAGTAGAGTGAACTGGAGCAGCGGGCGGAGGAGACGAGCGCCACGCCACGTGAACCTGGACTGGATGTAGAACTGTGGAGAGACAGAGAGAGGGTCAGTGAGAATCAGAGAGAATAAAATTACTATTTAGATCTAAAGTCTCCCAACGTGGAGATGTCCTGACATGGTAACGCCACTTTACTTCCTGTGTCCATACTCGATAATAACGTGAGGCTGAGCTGATGTCAGAGCTCTCTGCTCCTCCTCTGGGTCGTAGATCAGCTCATCTGTTGTTTCTGTGGCTCTCTGATTCAGGTCTGGGATCTCTACATGCTGATGAGGATGAACGGAGGATTGGCCCCCAGCACTGAGGCTAGCAGTGCCTGTTTAACAGCTTTTCTCCCTCATGTTGTCATAAACAGGTGAGATTGGTTTACAGAGATCCACAGAGCCCTGAGACACAAATCTCTATTACACCTGTACACCTCTATTACACCTCTATGACACTTCAACACCTTTATTACACCTCTATTACACCTCTATTACACCTCTATTACACCTCTATGACACCACTAGACCTTTATTACACCTCTATTACACTTCTATTACCCCTCTATGACACCTCTATTACACCTCTATGACACCTCTATGACACTTCAACACCTTTATTACACCTCTATTACACCTCTATTACAACTCTATGACACCTATATGACACCTCTATGACACTTCTATTACCCCTCTATGACACCTCTATTACACCTCTATGACACCTCTATGACACCTCTATGACACCTCTATGACACTTCAACACCTTTATTACACCGCTATTACACCTCTATGACACCTCTACGACACCTCTATTACACCTCTATTACACCTCTATGACACCTCTATGACACCTCTATGACACTTCAACACCTTTATTACACCTCTATTACACCTCTATGACACCTCTATGACACTTCAACACCTTTATTACACCTCTATTACACTTCTATTACCCCTCTATGACACCTCTATTACACCTCTATGACACCTCTATGACACTTCAACACCTTTATTACACCTCTATTACACCTCTATGACACCACTAGACCTTTATTACACCTCTATTACACTTCTATTACCCCTCTATGACACCTCTATTACACCTCTATGACACCTCTATGACACTTCAACACCTTTATTACACCTCTATTACACCTCTATTACAACTCTATGACACCTCTATGACACCTCTATGACACCTCTATGACACCTCTATTACACCTCTATGACACCTCTATGACACCTCTATGACACCTCTATTACACCTCTATTACACCTCTATGACACCTCTATGACACCTCTATGACACTTCAACACCTTTATTACACCGCTATTACACCTCTATGACACCTCTACGACACCTCTATTACACCTCTATTACACCTCTATGACACCTCTATGACACCTCTATTACACCTCTATTACACCTCTATGACACCTCTATGACACTTCAACACCTTTATTACACCTCTATTACACTTCTATTACCCCTCTATGACACCTCTATTACACCTCTATGACACCTCTATGACACTTCAACACCTTTATTACACCTCTATTACACCTCTATGACACCACTAGACCTTTATTACACCTCTATTACACTTCTATTACCCCTCTATGACACCTCTATTACACCTCTATGACACCTCTATGACACTTCAACACCTTTATTACACCTCTATTACACCTCTATGACAACTCTATGACACCTCTATGACACCTCTATGACACCTCTATGACACCTCTATTACACCTCTATTACACCTCTATGACACCTCTATGACACCTCTATGACACTTCAACACCTTTATTACACCTCTATTACACCTCTATTACACCTCTATGACACCTCTATGACACTTCAACACCTTTATTACACCTCTATTACACCTCTATTACAACTCTATGACACCTCTATGACACTTCTATTACCCCTCTATGACACCTCTATTACACCTCTATGACACCTCTATGACACCTCTATTACACCTCTATTACACCTCTATGACACCTCTATGACACCTCTATGACACCTCTATTACACCTCTATTACACCTCTATGACACCTCTATGACACCTCTATGACACTTCAACACCTTTATTACACCGCTATTACACCTCTATGACACCTCTACGACACCTCTATTACACCTCTATGACACCTCTATGACACCTCTATGACACTTCAACACCTTTATTACACCTCTATTACACCTCTATTACACCTCTATGACACCTCTATGACACCTCTATGACACTTCAACACCTTTATTACACCTCTATTACACCTCTATTACACCCCTATTACACCTCTATGACACCTCTATGACACTTCAACACCTTTATTACACCGCTATTACACCTCAATGACACCTCTATTACACTTCTATTACCCCTCTATGACACCTCTATTACACCTCTATGACACCTCTATGACACCTCTATTACACCTCTATGACACCTCTATGACACCTCTATTACACCTCTATGACACCTCTATGACACCTCTATTACACCTCTATGACACCTCTATGACACCTCTATTACACCTCTATGACACCTCTATGACACCTCTATTACACCTCTATGACACCTCTATGACACCTCTATTACACCTCTATGACACCTCTATGACACCTCTATTACACCTCTATGACACCTCTATGACACCTCTATTACACCTCTATGACACCTCTATGACACCTCTATTACACCTCTATGACACCTCTATGACACCTCTATTACACCTCTATGACACCTCTATGACACCTCTATGACACCTCTATGACACCTCTATTACACCTCTATGACACCTCTATGACACCTCTATGACACCTCTATGACACCTCTATGACACCTCTATGACACCTCTACACCTTTATTACACCTCTATACCTCTATTACACCTCTATACCTCTATTACACCTCTATTACCACCTTCATGTGCATTAAAACACAAAAAATCAGAATAAAAAAGAGAAAATTGACATATTTTTACACAAAACTCAAAAATGGGCCAGACAAAATGATTGTAATGATTGTAAAACTGTGGGTAATCCATTTTATTTCCAGCATGTGATGCTCATTTAAACTCACCTGTGGCAGTAACAGGTGCTGAAATCTAGAAATCACACCTGAAGCCAGTTAGAATGTCTAAAAGTTGACTCAACCTTTGTGTTGTGTGTCTGTGTGTGTCACACCAAGCATGGAGGGGAGAAAGAAGAGCCCAGAACTGTCTGAGGACTTAAAAAGCAAAATTGTGGGAAAATATGAACAATCTCAAGGTTAAAGGCCATCTCCAGAGATCCTGAAATTCCTTTGTCCACTGTGCGTAATATAATCAAGAAGTTTATAACCATGGAGCTGTGGCTAATCTCCCTGGACGTGGACGGAAGAGAAAAACTGACAGAAGAATGCAACGCAGGATAGTTGGAATGGTGGATAAACATCCTCAGTCAACTTCCACACAGATTCAGGCTGTCCTGCAGACTCAGGGTGCAAAAGTGTCAGCTGGGACCATACGTGGTCATCTGAATGAGATGAAGCGCTATGGCAGGAGACCCAGGAGAACCCCACTGCTGACAAAGAGACATAAAAAAGCCAGACTGGAGTTTGCAAAACTGTACCTGAGTAAGCCTCAATCCTTCTGGGAGAACATTTAGTGGACAGATGAGACTAAGGTAGAGCTTTTTGGAAAAGCACGTCATTCTACTGTTTACAGAAAACAGAATGAGGCCTACAAAGAAAAGAACACAGTACCTACAGTCAAACATGGTGGAGCTTCAAGGATGTTTTGGGGTTGTTTTGCTGCCTCTGGCACTGGGTGCCTTGACTGTCTGCAAGGAATCATGAAATCTGAGACTATCAAAAGATTTTGGGCCACAATGTAGGGCCTAGTGTCAGAAAGCTGGGTCTGGGTCAGAGGTCATGGGTGTTCCAGCAGGACAATGACCCCAAACATACCTCAGAAAGCACCAAGAAATGGTTGGAGACAAAGCTGGAGAGTTCTGAAGTGGCCAGCAATGAGTCCGGATCTAAATCCCATTGAACACCTATGGAGAGATCTCAGAACTGCTGTTGAAGAAGCACCCTTCAAATCTGAGAGACCTGGAGCAGTTTGGAGAAGAAGAGTGGTCCAAAGTTCAGCTGAGAGGAGTAAGAAGCTTGTTGATGGTTATAGGAAGACACTAGTTCAAGTTATTTTTTTCCCAAGGGTGGGCAACCAAATGTTAAGTTGATGGTGCCAACAATTTTGTCCGGCTCATTTTTGAATTTCTGTAAAATTATGTCAATTTTGGCCTTTTCTTCTGTTTTTTTTTGTGTGTTTCCAATGCACATAAAGGAAATAAACACATGTATAGCAAAAACATTTGTAATTGCAACCATTTCTGTGAGAAATAGTGTATTTTCTGGAGAAATTCCCGGGGTGCCACTATTTTCATCCATGACTGTAGACCTCTATGACACCTCTACATCTCTATTACACCTCTGTTACACCTCTATTACACCTCTTTTACACCTCTATTACACCTCTATGACACCTCTATTACACCTCTGTTACACCTCTATTACACCTTTACACCTCTATGACACCTCTATGACACCTCTATTACACCTCTATTACACCTCTGTTACACCTCTATTACACCTTTACACCTCTATTACACCTCTATTACACCTCTGTTACACCTCTATTACACCTCTATTACACCTCTGTTACACCTCTATTACACCTCTTTTACACCTCTATTACACCTCTATTACACCTCTATTACACCTCTTTTACACCTCTTTTACACCTCTTTTACACCTCTATTACACCTCTATTACACCTCTATTACACCTCTATTACACCTCTGTTACACCTCTATTACACCTCTGTTACACCTCTATTACACCTCTATTACACCTCTGTTACACCTCTGTTACACCTCTATTACACCTTTACACCTCTATTAGACCTCTATTACACCTTACACCTCTGTTACACCTCTATTACACCTCTATTACACCTCTGTTACACCTCTTTTACACCTCTATTACTCCTCTATTACACCTCTATTACACCTCTTTTACACCTCTTTTACACCTCTATTACACCTCTATTACACCTCTATGACACCTCTATGACACCTCTATTACACCTCTATTACACCTCTTTTACACCTCTATTACACCTCTATTACACCTCTATTACACCTCTGTTACACCTCTATTACACCTTTACACCTCTATTACACCTCTATTACACCTCTGTTACACCTCTATTACACCTCTGTTACACCTCTATTACACCTCTATTACACCTCTGTTACACCTCTGTTACACCTCTATTACACCTTTACACCTCTATTACACCTCTATTACACCTCTGTTACACCTCTATTACACCTCTGTTACACCTCTATTACACCTCTTTTACACCTCTATTACACCTCTATTACACCTCTTTTACACCTCTTTTACACCTCTTTTACACCTCTATTACACCTCTATTACACCTCTTTTACACCTCTATTACACCTCTATTACACCTCTTTTACACCTCTTTTACACCTCTTTTACACCTCTATTACACCTCTATTACACCTCTATTACACCTCTATTACACCTCTGTCGGGGTAAACTGAAGACAACGCGGATGCTTGTCTCTCAGCTCGCCGTCTGAGACCATCCTCAGGGTCGGGATAAAAAGTTGAGCCAAAACAGGACCAGCCTGGTCCAAGGTCGCTTCAGTTGCTTGCCCATGTCTCTCTCTCTTTTTTATACTTGGTGGTGAGATCAGCCCAGTCTTCCTGTGTTTCTACCCTCCCTCCACTTCCTCCTCAGACTTTAGGACAGGGTGTGGTCAAGCTCCAGACACTCCATTGGGAGGACGGAGCAGAGCAACATGAAGACTTTAGGACAGGGCTGGAGGACGCAGCAGAGCAACATAAAGACTTTAGGACAGGGCTGGAGGACGGAGCAGAGCAACATGAAGACTTTAGGACAGGGCTGGAGGACAGAGCAGAGCAACATGAAGACTTTAGGACAGGGCTGGAGGACGCAGCAGAGCAACATAAAGACTTTAGGACAGGGCTGGAGGACGGAGCAGAGCAACATAAAGACTTTAGGACAGGGCTGGAGGACGGAGCAGAGCAACATGAAGACTTTAGGACAGGGCTGGAGGACAGAGCAGAGCAACATGAAGACTTTAGGACAGGGCTGGAGGACAGAGCAGAGCAACATGAAGACTTTAGGACAGGGCTGGAGGACGGAGCAGGTGTCCCACCTTCTCTAAAGAGAACAACTAGAAAAAGTGTTGATGATGAAATAAAAGGCAGCGCTCATTCACTCCTTCACAGCCAGACCAAACCAGATGCTTTAACCTTAATCTGATCCGGATTAGCCGGATCAGTGAGCGTGAGCTCTTCAGAAGGATAAAATAAAGAGTTAGAGCTAATCATCTCTGATTTACATCCAACTACAGGTGGAGCAGTAACCCAAATAACCTGACCAATCCTGGCTCAGCTCACATTCAGGTGAGTTAAGAACCAGAGAGGAAGACGCTGAGATCTCCTACAGCAGTGAAACTTAACGTGTGGCTCTTTGATGTCTTCATTTTAAATATTATTCCCCCCAAAAACCTTAAAGGGACACTTTTCTGAGCCTATTTCACCATTGTTTGTCCATTTAAGGCACCTTTTGCCATTAAATACCATTTTTCCCATGTTTTTTTGCCACTTCTGGACCATTTTACCACCTGCAACTCATTTTCTTGTCACTGCCCACCCTTTTGCTTTTTATCTGACCCTTTTTTCCACTTTTTCTCCCCATTTTTCACCACTTTTCACCCATTTTTTGCCATTAAACACCACTTTTTTTCCTATTTTTTGCCATTTCTGGACTATTCTGCCATCTGTACCTCATTTTTTTGTCACTTCTTAACTTTTTTTTCCTATTTTCTGACCCTTCTTCCACTTTTTCTCCCTATTTTTGCTGCTTTTTAACCATCTTTATCTTTCATTTCCTTTAATGCTACTTAACGGTGGCTCTTGTAAAGGTATTTTTCAACCGTTTGGCTCTTTGGTTGAGTAACGCTGTCCTAAAGCAGGGCAGGACTGTTGGAGACTGTTGCAGACCAGGACCTGAGTTTAAGGGTCAGGAATGCTCAGACAGCATAAAAATCAGACTGGGGCCTGAAACCAGCCTGACACTGTCTCTCTCTCTGCTGTAGAACAGTCTGATTACAGGAAAACAATGAAACAACCACAGGAGTCCCCGCTGACTGACAGGGACTCTCAGAGACTCTCAGTCTGGTGGTTTCTGCAGGAATCCGTCTCATCGGATCTTCTCTGACTCACAGTCACAGAAGGAGGAGAACAAACATGACCAAGTGACAAAGAACGACAACCACGGCTCGTTTTAACGCTCCAACACCCCCACTGTTCACACCCCGCTGTGAGACACGCGGTGAGTAACGGCGGCGTGATTGCGTGTGATATACGAGGCTTTAACCACAGCGGTACTTCTGCCTGACACAAACAAACACAGAGGACTGAAATAACTCTGAAACGACTCGGACGCTTCCTGCAGAGACGAGAGGGCACAGAGCATCATCGGGAAGGGGGGGGCGGGGGCTGTGATAGGCTGGCTACACTCCAGACAAGGCTGGGCCAATGAGGCGCCAAACATTCATACACAGATCTCTGCTACCAGAAAGTACGGAGCATGAATCAGGATGCACAGCAGATCATTTTAGGTCCAACTCTGCCCCGACTGCTGCTCCTGCAGGTTTCTGGTCCAGTTCACATCCAGCATGGTTTTAGGATCCCTAATGACTGAACATTAGTCCAGTACTTGATGAAATCTCCAAAGAGGCTGTGAAGCCTGGACTTCAGACAGGAAACCAAAGAGGACATGAAGTTCTTCAAAATCACACGGACTAAAAGAGCAGACAGGTTTGTGTGTGGAAATGTCACTTCCACCACCGTGAGAAACAAAAGCGCAGAGAACCGCAGGATCCAGATCAGTCTGTCCGTGTGGTTTCTGGAGAACAAAACAAACGTGGAGGATCTGTTTGTGCCGCGCTGCTGCAGAGAGAGCGCGCTCACATCTACAGAACAAAAGGAGGGCAGAATTAAAATCATGCAGCGTCACTGTGTTCATGAAATCATTGCAGAACAAGAGCTCAGTTTGGTTCTCACGCTGCACAGTTTCAGTCGTTCACACTGAGAACCAGGAATAAATACAGCTCTGCAGGCAGGCAGAAACAAGCAGCAGACAAAGACCAGGACTCCTAGAACCTTCACACACCTGTAGAGAAAAACCAGACTGACACCTGAAGTCCTTCAGTGTTTATGATGGTCTAAAACACTGAGAATGGTCCAGATCAGATTCATGTCAGGAGGATCCATCTCTCAGAGCTGGTACTCTGGTTCCTGACCAATCAGCATCATTAGAGGAGGGAGAGGCGGAGCTACAGGTGTGATTTAGCTGAAGGGATGCAGCTCTAGCGGCAGTCTGATCAGATCTGGACACCTGTGGTTCTCAACCTCTGGGTCGCGACCCCGTTGGGGGTCGCAAGACACTGAGAGGGGGTCACCAGATGCCTAAAAAACTAAGAATATTTTTCAGCTAACACTGCTGCCACTTGACACCAGTTTTACCAAATGTTAACTGTGGTGATTTCGTCTGCACTGATATTACTTTGGTGGGTTCCGGTTCCGGTGTTTCGGTGCTTGTGGCTAACTTCACTCTGCTTCCCCTGAGGCTGCTCCCTTTGATCGCATCTGACTCCACTCCGCAATCAATCTCTCTTCAACCGGCTGCAGAGACTCGCCTCAGCGCCAGAGTCCTGTCTACCTCTCACAGCGGTACCTCGGCTCTCTGAGATTTTTCACGAGGGTTTCTAGTGACTTTGTCGTGACCTCCATTCTGACACTGGCCTCTCCTCTGCTCTTCCAGGGCCTCGCTCCCTGCCTCACGTCAGCACACTCTCCCTGGAGCCCCTCACTACCTCAGATCTGTGGACCCCCCCCTTCACTGAACTATTCCTCAATAAATCTCTTAAACTTCATCATTCTGGTCTGCATTCTGGGTTCAGGGCACCACATCCACCACAGTTAACCCTTTTTCAACACTCTTTAAAACACCAATTTTAACACATTTTTGCGACTTAAAACCCTTTCCAACACTTTTTTTCTGCCTGTTTTTGCCTCCTCTAAACCAGTTCTTCCCCTTCTCTGCCTGCTGTTGCCTCTTGTTACCCTAAATTGCCTCTTTCAAGCACTTTTTACACACCTTTTTGCCCATTTATAGCACAGTTTAGCAATTTTTACCAGTTTATATCAATTTTTCATCCCACTTCACCAAATTTTCAACCATTTTTTGCACTTTAAAGCTATTTCAGCCACTTTTCAATCTCCTTTAACCAATTGTTGCACCTGTTTTACCACTTTAACCAAATTTTGTTTATTTTTAGCCACTTTAAATCACTTATGTTCTTTAAAAATCAAATTTCACCACCGTTTCCACCATTTTTGCCACCCTTAACCCATTTTAGCAATTTTGAACCAATCTTAATTATGTTTTTTACAAAAGCTATTTTCATTTATAGAAGGCTAAATGAATAAAAAAATGTTTGTTCTTTCATAAGAGTGGTTATTATTCAGGTCAAATATAAATATGGTTTTAACAGCATAACTTTACAATAGACCCTGGGTTTGCTGACCTCCATGGTCCCAAGTTTGGCTGGGTCCCAGAAACCTCTCTCTTTATACCCCTTTATGGACGGCCTTGTCTCCACATGACTAATCCAGAGTGTTCATGGCTGTGTTCATCCACCTTCAGGTACAGTGGGGGTCCCCAGTCTCTGGGACCTTTATTTTGGGGGTCTCTGGTCTCTGGGACCTTTATTTTGGGGTCCCTGGTCTCTTGGACCTTAATTTTGGGGGTCCCCGGTCTCTTGGACCTTTATTTTGGGGGTCCCTGGTCTCCTGGACCTTTATTTTGGGGTTCCCCGGTCTCCTGGACCTCTATTTTGGGGGTCTCTGGTCTCTTGGACCTTTATTTTGGGGGTCCCTGGTCTCCTGGACCTTTATTTTGGGGTTCCCCGGTCTCCTGGACCTCTATTTTGGGGGTCTCTGGTCTCTTGGACCTCTATTTTGGGGGTCTCTGGTCTCTTGGACCTTTATTTTGGGGGTCCCTGGTCTCCTGGACCTTTATTTTGGGGGTCCCCGGTCTCCTGGACCTTTATTTTTGGGGTCGCGGGCTGAAAAGGTTGAGAACCACACTGAGAGGTTTGACTGCTCGTTTAAACCAGCTCCACTGATGGAGACGGATCTCAGACTGACATGACATCAGCTGACTGAGGGATCACTCCTCAGCGGCGGTGCACACCCACTATGTCACATGATTAGTCGCTCTGATTGGCTAATGAATTTGACAGGCAGATCACTCATCCAATCACCCTCTGAGTTTTATTTTGAAAGGTTCTGTCCTTCCTGAACACCGTGAGGTGTTGCCCTGTTTGATGTTTAATTTATCCCCTCCCATGGAGCTGTGGCGGGACGTCCCGATGTGTTGGAGGAGGAGCTGAGAGGATGATACAGAGAGAGTATCTCTGCTCCTCTGTGACACAGATGAAAGTCTGAGCACAGATCTGATGGTTCACAGCTATGGTAGAAGGTATCTATCATTAGACTGGCACAGAGTCCGTTAAACAGATGGGTATGAAAGAGTTAAAGTAGTCCTCGTCTGACAGCGCTCCCCCAATAAACCTTCATCATCAAACATGCCTGTCCAATCAGAAGCAGCCCCAACACGACTGACACTGACGGGGAGGAGCCGGTCCATTTAAACCCTGGTAATGTCAGCTGTGATCGCCCTCTCACCGCCATGTTCCTCCTCCCCTCACCGCCACTGCTCAGAGGTCACTGAGTGATTCCTTCAAGGTCGATCAATCGCAGCCTTAGAGGTGATCAATCATTACGACCTGCCAGGAGACACAGTTAAGATCAATCAGTCCTTCTCTGATAAACCTCTCCATCAGCTGCAGGCTCTTTGATCTTCATCATCCATCATCCCCAGGCCAGGAGCCAATCACAGCTGTCACTGGGAGAGAGGCGGGGCTACAGCCTGGACTGGTCACCCGTCAATCACAGTTCTGTGTTATTTTCTAAAATATTGATCTCCTGATCAGACTGCAGCTCATGGAGGCGTGTGCGGGACACGGTCTGCAGGCTGCAGCAGGTTCACCTGGGCTCATAGAGACCAAACGTACCTGTGGACCACTACCCGGATCTACTGCTGCAGGTTCACCTGGGCTCATAGAGACCAAACGTACCTGTGGACCACTACCTGGATCTACTGCTGCAGGTTCACCTGGGCTCATAGAGACCAAACGTACCTGTGGACCACTACCTGGATCTACTGCTGCAGGTTCACCTGGGCTCATAGAGACCAAACGTACCTGTGGACCACTACCTGGATCTACTGCTGCAGGTTCACCTGGGCTCATAGAGACCAAAGCGTACCTGTGGACCACTACCTGGATCTACTGCTGCAGGTTCACCTGGGCTCATAGAGACCAAACGTACCTGTGGACCACTACCTGGATCTACTGCTGCAGGTTCACCTGGGCTCATAGAGACCAAACGTACCTGTGGACCACTACCTGGATCTACTGCTGCAGGTTCACCTGGGCTCATAGAGACCAAACGTACCTGTGGACCACTACCTGGATCCACTGCTGCAGGTTCACCTGGGCTCATAGAGACCAAACGTACCTGTGGACCACTACCTGGATCTACTGCTGCAGGTTCACCTGGGCTCATAGAGACCAAACGTACCTGTGGACCACTACCCGGATCTACTGCTGCAGGTTCACCTGGGCTCATAGAGACCAAACGTACCTGTGGACCAATACCTGGATCTACTGCTGCAGGTTCACCTGGGCTCATAGAGACCAAACATACCTGTGGACCACTACCTGGATCTACTGCTGCAGGTTCACCTGGGCTCATAGAGACCAAACGTACCTGTGGACCAATACCTGGATCTACTGCTGCAGGTTCACCTGGGCTCATAGAGACCAAACGTACCTGTGGACCACTACCTGGATCTACTGCTGCAGGTTCACCTGGGCTCATAGAGACCAAACGTACCTGTGGACCACTACCCGGATCTACTGCTGCAGGTTCACCTGGGCTCATAGAGACCAAACGTACCTGTGGACCACTACCTGGATCTACTGCTGCAGGTTCACCTGGGCTCATAGAGACCAAACGTACCTGTGGACCACTACCTGGATCTACTGCTGCAGGTTCACCTGGGCTCATAGAGACCAAACGTACCTGTGGACCACTACCCGGATCTACTGCTGCAGGTTCACCTGGGCTCATAGAGACCAAACGTACCTGTGGACCACTACCCGGATCTACTGCTGCAGGTTCACCTGGGCTCATAGAGACCAAACGTACCTGTGGACCACTACCCGGATCTACTGCTGCAGGTTCACCTGGGCTCATAGAGACCAAACGTACCTGTGGACCACTACCCGGATCTACTGCTGCAGGTTCACCTGGGCTCATAGAGACCAAACGTACCTGTGGACCACTACCTGGATCTACTGCTGCAGGTTTGCTCATAAATCTGAGGTTACTTGGGACTCAGACTGAGGTCCACTTTAGGGTCTGTTCTTCCTCCCGTGCATGGAAACGGAGGATTTATTTAAGGACTCTCACAGAGAGCGGGAAAGTTCCTGTGAGTGAAAACATGGAGTCTCATGTTGGTTTCAGCTGGCAAAAACAAAAAACACCACAGATTCCTTTTTTCCAGGAGGAATGCCTTCACTGGTTTAATGTTCCAAACATCCACTAACTCCTCCTCCTCGTCTCTCTGAGCTCGCCACAGCTGGATGGTCTGGACGCCGTTCTTCTTTCCCTCTCTATTCGCTCTCATCACTCCTACGGACGGAGCTGAAGGTTCACCCAGAGGCTGGGGAATACCGCAGGAAACTCTCACGGCATCATACCGCCACTTCAACCAGCGGCCACCAACAGATCCAAGACCAGAGAGACCACCAAGACCAGGACACAAAGAGACCAGGACACCAGCCAAACAGACCCTCCCCCAGCCCCGCTCGTACTCTGAGTCATTAGATGGTGGGACATTCCTGGAGGGAGATCAGCTCCACCCAACACCCATGACAAGTGGAGAGAGAGGAAACCCGAGAGGACAGGAAGTGACCAGACAGCTGATTGATAAAACAGGTGGAGCATGTCTGAGCGCCCCACAGAGGAGGGAACAGAATCTAACAGTCAGCAGACTACAGTCTAACAGATCCAGACTCTGCTGAGGGTGGGGGTACTCACAGCCAGGTACAGCATGGTGAACATGGAGAAAGAGGCGTGTCCAGAGAAGAAGGACTTCCTGTGAAGAGAAGAGACCATCAGTGAGTTTACAGAGAAAAAGGGACGGTGGTTTATGATGGAGCACAGACATCAGCAGGTTACACTCCTAGCAGACAGTCCCCCCAAAAGTATTGGAACGATGGGCCGCATTCCTTTACTTTCACTGTAGACTGAAACATCTGACATCAGAAGATGGATCTGAGACAAGAGATCAACATTTTCAAAAAACGTCTCAAGCATCACCTGTTCACCACAGCCTAACCAGCCCTACACTCTTCCTTCCCCTCACATAGTTTGTCCTTGTCTATGTGTTCTTGTAAAGCGTCCTTGGGATTTTTGAAAGGCGCTAAATAAATTCAAGATATTATCATGATTATTATAAGATTTCAGCGTTTATGTCCAGGTGTTTACATCTGGATCTGATACACACCTTAGAAGACATCATTATAAGATTTCAGCGTTTATGTCCAGGTGTTTACATCTGGATTAGTGATGTCATTATGTTATTGTTGAGTTGATGTTGTTGTTATGTTGTTGTTTTATATGTTGTTGTTGTTTTTGTGTTCTTGCTTTTGTTGTGTTGTTGTTGTTGTTGTTGTTGTTTGGTTGTTGTGTTGTTGTTGTTTTTGTTTGGTTGTTGTGTTGCTGTTGTTGTTGTTTGGTTGTTGTGTTGTTGTTGTTTGGTTGTTGTGTTGTTGTTGTTGGTGTTGTGTTGTTGTTGTTGTTTGGTTGTTGTGTTGTTGTTGGTGTTGTTTGGTTGTTGTGTTGTTGTTTGGTTGTTGTGTTGTTGTTGGTGTTGTGTTGTTGTTGTTGGTGTTGTTTGGTTGTTGTGCTGTTGTTGGTGTTGTGTTGTTGTTGTTGGTGTTGTTTGGTTGTTGTGCTGTTGTTGGTGTTGTGTTGTTGTTGTTGGTGTTGTTTGGTTGTTGTGCTGTTGTTGTTGGTGTTGTGTTGTTGTTGTTGTTGTTTGGTTGTTGTGTTGCTGTTGTTGTTGTTCGGTTGTTGTGTTGTTATTGTTGTTGTTGTTTGGTTGTTGTTGGTGTTGTGTTGTTGTTGTTTGGTTGTTGTGTTGTTGTTGTTGTTTGGTTATTGTGTTGTTGTTGTTGTTGTTGTTTGGTTGTTGTGCTGTTGTTGTTGGTGTTGTTTGGTTGTTGTGTTGCTGTTGTTGTTGTTTGGTTGTTGTGTTGCAGTTGTTGTTGTTTGGTTGTTGTGTTGTTGTTGTTTGGTTGTTGTTGTTGTTGTTGTTGTGTTGCTGTTGTTGTTGTTTGGTTGTTGTGTTGTTGTTGTTTGGTTGTTGTGTTGTTGTTGGTGTTGTGTTGTTGTTGTTGGTGTTGTTTGGTTGTTGTGCTGTTGTTGGTGTTGTGTTGTTGTTGTTGGTGTTGTTTGGTTGTTGTGCTGTTGTTGTTGGTGTTGTGTTGTTGTTGTTGTTGTTTGGTTGTTGTGTTGCTGTTGTTGTTGTTCGGTTGTTGTGTTGTTATTGTTGTTGTTGTTTGGTTGTTGTTGGTGTTGTGTTGTTGTTGTTTGGTTGTTGTGTTGTTGTTGTTGTTTGGTTATTGTGTTGTTGTTGTTGTTGTTGTTTGGTTGTTGTGCTGTTGTTGTTGGTGTTGTTTGGTTGTTGTGTTGCTGTTGTTGTTGTTTGGTTGTTGTGTTGCAGTTGTTGTTGTTTGGTTGTTGTGTTGTTGTTGTTTGGTTGTTGTTGTTGTTGTTGTTGTGTTGCTGTTGTTGTTGTTTGGTTGTTGTGTTGTTGTTGTTTGGTTGTTGTGTTGTTGTTGTTGGTGTTGTTTGGTTGTTGTGTTGTTGTTGTTTGGTTGTTGTGTTGTTGTTGTTGTTTGGTTGTTGTTGTTGTTGGTGTTGTGTTGCTGGTGTTGTTGTTTGGTTGTTGTGTTGTTGTTGTTGTTTGGTTGTTGTGTTGTTTTGTTGTTGTTGTTTGGTTGTAGTGTTGTTGTTGGTGTTGTTTGGTTGTTGTGTTGCTGTTGTTGTTGTTGTTGTGTTGTTGTTGTTGTTGTTTGGTTGTTGTGTTGTTGTTGTTGTTGTTGTTGTTTGGTTGTTGTGTTGTTGTTGTTTGGTTGTTGTGTTGTTGTTGTTGTTGTTGTTTGGTTGTTGTGTTGTTGTTGTTGTTTGGTTGTTGTGTTGTTGTTGGTGTTGTGTTGTTGTTGTTGTTTGGTTGTTGTGTTGTTGTTGTTGTTGTTTGGTTGTTGTGTTGTTGTTGTTTGGTTGTTGTGTTGTTTTGTTGTTGTTGTTTGGTTGTAGTGTTGTTGTTGGTGTTGTTTGGTTGTTGTGTTGCTGTTGTTGTTGTTGTGTTGTTGTTGTTGTTGTTTGGTTGTTGTGTTGTTGTTGTTGTTGTTTGGTTGTTGTGTTGTTGTTGTTGTTGTTTGGTTGTTGTGTTGTTGTTGTTGTTTGGTTGTTGTGTTGTTGTTGTTGTTTGGTTGTTGTGTTGTTGTTGTTGTTGTTTGGTTGTTGTGTTGTTGTTGTTGTTTGGTTGTTGTGTTGTTGTTGTTGTTTGGTTGTTGTGTTGTTGTTGGTGTTGTGTTGTTGTTGTTGTTGTTTGGTTGTTGTGTTGCTGTTGTTGTTGTTTGGTTGTTGTTTGGTTGTTGTGTTGCTGTTGTTGTTGTTTGGTTGTTGTTGTTGTTGTTGTTTGGTTGTTGTTGTTGTTGTTGTTTGGTTGTTGTGTTGTTGTTTGGTTGTTGTGTTGCTGTTGTTGTTGTTTGGTTGTTGTTGTTGGTGTTGTTTGGTTGTTGTGTTGCCGTTGTTGTTGTTTGGTTGTTGTTGTTGGTGTTGTTTGGTTGTTGTGTTGTTGTTGGTGTTGTGTTGTTGTTGTTGTCCCTGACACCCACCTGGCCTCCTGCACGTCGCTCTCGTCTCCTCTACAGGTGTAGTTGGTGATGTAACCCTGGGAACAGTCAATGGCGGAGAAGTCGGGTCTGCACACGTCCAGGAAGTGCGGTCTCATCCGACCCACAGAGACCTTGGCGATGTCGGTGAACGACTGGCTGACGGCACACCCGAACAGAAACACGCCCATCTGAGAGAGCACAGCCAGTCAGGGTTAGGGACACAGATGTTAGAACAGGAAGTGAAGGGTGTGTGGCCCCTCCCTACCTCGCTACTAAAATAAATAAATAAGGTTCAAACATGTCTTTGCGGTGGCGGCGGCGTCTCTGACATCATAGATAGACACGTGAGCAGTGTGTTGTCTAGAGACGGGAATAAAAACATCTCCTCTGTTTTGATCAGTTTTTAATTATTCATGCAGACCAAGAAACAAATGTTTCAGTCAGGGTCATGTGACAGGAAGTCCTCTGACTGTAGTCAGCTCTGCTGGATGGTTCTACTCTTGGTGTGTGTTTTTAAATAAATAAGGTTCAAACATGTCTTTTTGCGGTGGCGGCCGCTCATCATAGATAGACAGACAGTGTGTTGTCTAGAGACAAATAAACATCTCCTCTGTTTTGATCAGTTTTTAATTATTCATGCAGACCAAGAAACAAATGTTTCAGTCAGGGTCATGTGACAGGAAGTCCTCTGACTGTAGTCAGCTCTGCTGGATGGTTCTACTCTTGGTGTGTGTTCATGCTTTAAACCAAACTAAGAGGATCGAGCTTACACTCAGGACTACTAAACAAACAAACAGACAAACAAACAAACAGACAAACAAACAGACAAACAAACAAACAGACAAACAAACAGACAAACAAACAGACAAACAAACAAACAAACAAACAGACAGACAAACAAACAAACAAACAAACAGACAGACAAACAAACAGACAAACAAACAGACAAACAAACAAACAAACAAACAGACAGACAGACAGACGGACAGACAAACAAATAAACAAACAAACAAACAAACAAATCAGCAAACAAACAGACAGACAGACAGACGGACAGACAAACAAACAGACAAACAAACAGACAAACAAACAAACAAACAAACAGACAGACAAACAAACAGACAAACAAATAAACAGACAGACAGACAGACAGATGGACAGACAAACAAATAAACAAACAAACAAACAAAAAAATCAGCAAACAGACAAACACAGAAAAACAGACAAGCAAAAAAACAAACAATCAAACAAACAAAAATACAAACAAACAAACAGACAAACAAAAAAACAAACAATCAAACAAACAAAAATACAAACAAACAAACAAACAAACAGACAAACAAACAAACAGACAAACAAACAAACAAACAAACAAACAGACAAACAAACAAACAAACAAACAAACAGACAAAGAAACAAACAAACAAACAGACAAACAAACAAACAGACAGACAAACAAACAGACAAACAAATAAACAGACAGACAGATGGACAGACAAACAAATAAACAAACAAACAAATCAGCAAACAGACAAAGAAACAAACAAACAGACAAACAAATAAACAAACAGACAGATGGACAGACAAACAAACAAAAAAATCAGCAAACAGACAAACACAGAAAAACAGACAAGCAAAAAAACAAACAATCAAACAAACAAAAATACAAACAAACAAACAAACAGACAAACAAACAAACAGACTAACAAAAAAACAATCAAACAAACAAAAATACAAACAAACAAACAAACAAACCAACAAACAAACAGACAAACAAACAAACAGACAAACAAACAAACAAACAAACAAACAAACAAACAGACAAACAAACAAACAATCAAACAAACAAAAATACAAACAAACAAACAAACAGACAAACAAACAGACAAACAAAAAAACAATCAAACAAACAAAAATACAAACAAACAAACAAACAAACAAACAAACAAACAGACAAACAAACAAACAGACAAACAAACAAACAGACAAACAAACAAACAGACAAACAAACAGACAAACAAAAAAACAATCAAACAAACAAAAATACAAACAAACAAACAAACAAACAAACAAACAAACAGACAAACAAACAAACAAACAGACAAACAAACAAACAAACAAACAAACAGACAAACAACCATGGAGGACAGATAAACATCAACGCTGAGCCTACCTGTTTGTAGAGCGCTGCGATGTACGGATTCCCGATAAATGACTTTGTTCCTTCATGAAGCTGATGGATCCTGAAACATTCTCCGATCACGATCTAGAGACAGGAGAGAAAATGAATACTAAAGATGGACTCTGACTTTATGATGCTGCTGCACGCTTTGACATCCAAACACTGATGAACATGCAGGACATGAAGGTCAGACTATGATGGAGTCAAAGGAGGAGGATGGAGGATGGACAAGAGACCACGCAGAAACACACACACACACACACACACACACTGAAACCACAGAGAGAGAGTGTGAATGAGCATGGCCTGCCCTTCCCTCAGGCAGTCTGAACATGAGGTGAGATTATTAGTGATGCTCGGTGATTGGATGGCCTTTAATGAGGGCTCAGGAGACAGAGGAGGTCTGGGGAAAGGAAAACCAGAAGACTGATCTAGAGCTTAACTTCAGCCGCTAACATGAAGCTGTCTTTGACTCCATCCAGCTGTTCTGGGCTCAAACCCACCCAGACCCAGAGGAACAGGGATGCAGATCAAACCTGACCCTGTTCCTGATGGAGGGAGAGAGCAGCTGGTCTCCAACCACGGCTCTCTCTCTGAGTATGAAGCCCACAGAGGTGCGGTGTAGGAGCGGTTACCGTGGTGATCCACGTCTGTGACTGCTCTGTGGTGTTTGTATTAATCACGCCTCTCCTTCCTGGTCGCTCTCAGGCTAACAGCCAGCAGAAACAAACATGGCGCTGTGTTTGTGTGTTTCTCTGCTATTGTTAGTGAACTGCTGTGATTGAGGCTGGAGATAAGGACCGCAGGAGGCGGACCAGGCCAGACCCAGCAGACTCAGGAGGGATCTACACTCAAACCTGAGATGACTTTTGTCTTTTCATTGATCTCAGGATGTTTGGAGGGAGGGGATGGACAGAAGGCTCCACTGACAGTTGAAGGTTCACTATCCAAAGAGAAGATGAGTGAAATGTTTCTAACACGTCTGACATCTGTGACAGAAGTCACAGGGCAGGTACCCTGGGTCAAACCCTCTGGTCGTGCCCAGAGACTGTCCTGGGACATCTTTGGTTGGTAAAATGTTTAACTTAAGGATGAATCCAGACACACTGGTGGTCTTGAATGGTTGCTCCAAAGCTGTTCTGAAGTCCCGTTGACTGTGCAGCAGGCTGTTGTGTTTGGTGTGTTAGCTGAGAGAATTATTCTGCTCCTTGTGTCTGGATGGGTTCAAGAATCCGTGTCAGGTCTGGAGAGGCTATGTGGCCATAAACATGGGGGTACTGAAAACCCTGAGAGGGTCTGGGCCCGGTTTTTAGATGTCTTTAACTCTTTCTTTACCATCTGCTCTGAGGAGGCTGAAGCTTTGCAGGTCAGACTTTTTCCTGTCTTTTATCTTGCTCATGAGTTATTTTGATGTTTTTGTGGGGATGCTGTCTGTTAGCCCTCTAGTATTATTTATTATTATTATTATTATTATATATTATTTAGTGTTAGTTGTCTTTTATTGAGTCTTATTTGTGCACAAACAGAATATTAAAAAAACGACTGACTCCTATAACGCCGTCTCCAAACCTCATTATTTAACAAAGAAAATCAAATCAAATAAAAACCTGTTTACTGTCAAATCAGGGAGAAATGAAGCAGATTGTCTGACATGGATTTGTAGGTGTGGTTGCTCAAACACAGCAAAGCCAACGCAGCAGCTGGTCTGCAACTTTGAGTCTGGACTTAAACCCAGAGATGGTAACGGGGCTGCAGCTTTTCTGTCTTATATTGTTTTACGTTGACGTAATATTTACTCACACATCCTGAAACTACAGATAATGTGAAAGCAAAGCATAAATTAATGATAAACTCAAACTCAAACCTGCTTCATGAACAAATGAGTCGTTACTGCCAAAGTATTACAGAAAAAATTTTTAAATTGATACAACAGCGATTTTAAAATGGTTACGACTGTATTACAGATATGGACAAAATAATAGTATAATAATGATAAATAATAGTAAATAAAATAAATAATAAAATATACAATAATAATAAAATAAATAAATGAATGAATTAAATAAATACAATATAAATAAATACATAATAAATATAATTTGAAAAATACAAAATAGAATAAATAATAAAATAAAATAAAGTAAATAACAGTATAAGAACAAAAACCCTGACCCTAGGACTCTAGTTTGGACCAGTGCAAGGCTGGACTCAGCGCTGGGGCGTCTGTGTGTTCATGTCGTCCAGATGCTAGCTTTTTTGGGGAAGTGACCTCATATTTGGACAGCTGCTGTTTTACACGCATACGTATGTTTGTTTAGGACAACACACTAAAATCAGAATGCAGCATTGGGACTGCAGCTTCTGGAACATTCTGAGCACCGACATCAGTGCCTTCATGCAGTCCAACGTAACATTTTGACGGACTATTTGGACCGTGACGTTGGGAATGGACCGACCCCAGGTGTAGGCGCTTCATTAACTCTTTATTCCTTAACGTTTGGCGGGTCCTGCAGGAAGTACCTCTGATCAGACGCCTGATTGGTTTGTTCAGTCCCATGATGAGTCGTCTGCAGATCCTTACGGTGTAACGTGGACCTGCCAGACGCTGATGGGAGGACTGTCGGGGTTTCCCATGCTGAGAAGATAAACATCAGTGGACTGGAATCTGCTACCAGTGCATGAACATGTGAGCGCTGGAGGAGCGTGTTGGCATGGCGGTAGACGCCGCTAATGGAAGACAGCTGTGTGAGACACGCCAGCTCTGCCCACATGGGAACATGCGAGCGAGCACATACACGTCCTCGCCGTCTGCTGCGTCCAATCAGACGCAGGGCCGAGCGTCTACAGTGTCTGTTAGTGAGGCACTAAGAGTCTGGGGGCTTCAAAGACCATCCAGCAGAGCCATGTGGCACTAATTGACCAACATAGACCTCGCCACATCGTTATGACATGTTTCCATTAACTCTGACACCAAACCTAGGGAACTACAGTGGTTTAAGCTAAATCAGGGGTGTCAAGCTCAAGGCCCGGGGGCCAAATCCGGTCCGTGGTACAGTTATACCCGGCCTGCTGGATCAGATGGTATTCTTATCCTAACTGGCCCGCTGGTATGAGGGCTGCAGGTTTCCTCCTGGATACAAACGTCAGTTTGACCTTGTTGGTTAAAAATATCCTTAAGTGGTCAACATTTAAAAAAGTCAAGAGAGAAACGAGTTAAAAAGCCGAGAAGGTGGGAAAAGAAAATTAATTAGTTTTTTCATGTCAAATTTTCAATTTTCACCTCAAAATCACAACTTCTTATCGCATACTCCGACCTCTGACCTTTGACCTCTGACCTCCCCTAGAATGACATTTTTAAATTTCAAGTCATATTTTGACCTTTTCAACTCGTGATTCTGAATTTTATTTTTTATTTTATTTTGGCCTTTTTAAACTCCTAACCTAGACTTCAAATTCTATATTTTGACCTTTAAAAACTCTCAATTAAAAACCCGAGATTTGAATTTTATCTCATATTTTTTCCTTTCAAACTCATGATTTCAACTTTTTATCTCATAGGTTTACCTTTAAAACTCAGAAATGTCTGCTTTTATATAATATTTTTACCTTTTAAACTCATAATTTAGAATTTTATTTCATGTTTTGACCTATGAAACTTGTGATTTTAAACTTCTATTTAATATTTTTTTCCTTTTAAAAAACTTTATTTTGACTTTTAATGTCATGCTTTGACCTTTGACACTAGTCTGTCATTTTATCTTAGTTTCTGAGCCTTTAAATGTTTCATTTGGACTTTTTTTAAACTCAAAACCACATTTCATCAGCTCTGTTAAAATTATGGGGACAGTTGTGGTTAAATGTGGACCCTGGTAGGCCCTCAGGTTGAACCTAAATTCAGAATCCGGCCCCCGCTGTGATCGAGTCAAACACCACTGATCTAAGTCCAGGACTTTGGACTTTATCTCACTAAACCTTCATCAGTGCACACGAGTAAACTGGAATTAAACCTGAATATAACGGATAATGTCAGAGTCCAGATCTGCACTGAAAGTGGTAAACATGGAGTGTCTTCTAGTCATGGACAGGAAGTACCACAGGAGAGGTCTAAGTCAGGGTGCAGAGGTAGGGGTAGGAGTGGACCGGGAGCTCGTAAAGTCTCTTTGGTTTGTGGCATGCATGCGTCAGCTCACAGACTGGATCCCGTCTCTGTGGGGGGTCTCTCCCTAGCAGAAAACCAGACCTTAACAAACGGCTCTGAGCTGGAGTGAGAGAGTGAAGTATGACGGAGAAAACATGACAGAATGAAAGGGAAGGACATGAAGAGCACATTTACTGCAGGCAGGCTGGAGCGAGCCTGCAGGTGTGGGGGGGGCTGTTAGTCAGGGTCTCTATGAAGAAGAAGCAAACAAACGGAGGAGGACTTACAGAGAAGATGGCAATAAGAATGCCAACGCCACAAAGCACCGCATCGCTAATGGTGTCTCCCTCTTTTCGGGGGTAGCGGATGGACTCGTCCGAACAGTAAAACCCGCGCTGGTACGGCTTAATGGTGCTAGTCTCAATGATCAGGAAAGGCAGGCTAGCTACAGGAGACACAGGAGAGAGAGAGAGAGAGAGAGAGAGAGAGAGAGAGGCGGGAGGAGAGGTCAGTGACACGGACACAAACGGAGCAGCACAAAGAGCACACCGGCACCAGGGGATCATTGGATAGGGCAGAAGTGGGTGGAGCTTAAGGACATCAGGATTGGCCAGCTCATGGCGATGGAGCGACTTGTTTCAAATATCACTGAATAAAACTAACTCCTCTAAATACTGAGGGAAAGGTTAAAGGTTACTCCACATTTTAAACCTGGGCTCAAGCGCCTGATCAACAACAAGCTGATGTTGGGGAGAGGACGACCCGCTGAAAACAAGCCGCCAGAGCAACAACAGACCAGAAACATGGAAACTGTCTCACCCTGAGTGTTGACAATGCAACTTTGGGACAGCAACTTCATGAATGGAACCATGTCTAGGACTGGGACTTTGTAAATCTACTCAACCCCAACGTTTCCACTGCAACATGAAAGTTCTTAAACGGCTTTACACTGGGAAGCAACTTTGGAGACGGACGCAACCTGAGGACAGCAACTTTAGGAACACACTCAATCCTGATATTGCTAATGCAACGCTGAGTTTGTAAATTTCATCAACCTAAATGTTTCCTGTGCAACAGGAGACTTTTTAATTTAACAACGAGTAAGCAACTTAGGAAATGGACTCGACCTCAGTGTTGCCAATGTTACATCAGAACTGCAACTTCCAAACTGGCTCAACAATGGGAGGATAACTGGGAATGGGCAAATGCTCTAAAGTGCCAATGCAACATTGGAACTGCAACTTTTAAAGTGAAATAACAATTGGACTGGACTGAACATTAAAAACATAGAATTACTGATAATCAGTAACACCTCAGCAGCTCATCAAAAGTCCTAAACAGCAACTGTTGGACGGGTTCTTGATTCTAACCACTCTAGACTGCAGGAGCAGAGCCCAGGTCTAAATGCTGAGAGCCTCTGAAGGTGAAATGATTGTAAACTCTCCTGAACCTCTCGTCGCTCCTTCACAGCTGCCATCCTGACATTCAGCCCTCCCTGTTTCTGCTGTCGCTGATCCCCAACGCTCGGCGCTCTTTGTGACGTGGGGGGTGTGACTTACTGACACGGCGGGCAGTAAGAGCCCGACAGCGGTGAGCACTGAGGACGGCACCGTGCTCTTCTTGTAGGGGTAGCTGAGGCTGGAGTCGCTGCAGTACAGACCCCTCTGGTAGGGTCGCACCGAGGAGCGGTGCAGCACCAGGCTGGGCAGCATCGCTACAAACACACACACACACACACACACACACACACATAGACATGAATGCATGTTAGAACACACACACAATGACCCCGTTCACACCTCACACTAACATCAGGGCTGGGCAATCAGACAGAAAGTGGCTCTCCAATCAGAGAGCAATAATGTTCATACAAATAGTGAACAGGGCCACACACTCATGACGCTGCATCTCAGAGCTCCGCTGCACTTACCTGAGAGCTGCAGGAGAAACACACCATCAAACACGAGGAGAAACATCCCATCAAACACGAGGAGAAACATCCCATCAAACACGAGGAGAAACATCCCATCAAACACGAGGAGAAACATCCCATCAAACACACGAGGAGAAACATCCCATCAAACACGAGGAGAAACATCCCATCAAACACACGAGGAGAAACATCCCATCAAACACGAGGAGAAACATCCCATCAAACACACGAGGAGAAACATCCCATCAAACACGAGGAGAAACATCCCATCAAACACGAGGAGAAACATCCCATCAAACACACGAGGAGAAACATCCCATCAAACACGAGGAGAAACATCCCATCAAACACACGAGGAGAAACATCCCATCAAACACGAGGAGAAACATCCCATCAAACACACGAGGAGAAACATCCCATCAAACACGAGGAGAAACATCCCATCAAACACGAGGAGAAACATCCCATCAAACACACGAGGAGAAACATCCCATCAAACACGAGGAGAAACATCCCATCAAACACACAAGGAGAAACATCCCATCAAACACGAGGAGAAACATCCCATCAAACACGAGGAGAAACATCCCATCAAACACACGAGGAGAAACATCCCATCAAACACACGAGGAGAAACATCCCATCAAACACGAGGAGAAACATCCCATCAAACACACGAGGAGAAACATCCCATCAAACACGAGGAGAAACATCCCATCAAACACGAGGAGAAACATCCCATCAAACACACGAGGAGAAACATCCCATCAAACACGAGGAGAAACATCCCATCAAACACATGGAGAGAGTGACAGGTGTGTGTGAGCTCACTAACACTGATCAGACTGGTTATCACTCTATCATATTAATCATCATCATCTTCATCACTATAATCATCATCATCATCATCACCATAATCAACATCATCATCTTCATCACTATAATCATCATCATCATCATCATCATCACCATAATCAACATCATCATCTTCATCACTATAATCATCATCATCATCATCACCATAATCAACATCATCATCTTCATCACTATAATCATCATCATCTTCATCACTATAATCATCATCATCATCACCATAATCAACATCATCATCTTCATCACTATAATCATCATCATCATCATCACCATCATCACCATAATCAACATTATAATCTTCATCACTATAATCAACATAATCATCTTCATCACTATAATCATCATCATCATCATCATCAACATAATCAACAGATCTCATAAATGTTCCACCCTTGCCTTTACAGATAATGTCATACTTAAGAGCTTATAAATGTTCCATCCTTGCCTTTAAAGATAATGTCACACTTAATGCTTAAAAATGTTCCATCCTTGCCTTTAAAGATAATGTCATACTTAAGAGCTTATAAATGTTCCATCCCTGCCTTTAGAGATAATGTCATACTTTAGAGCTCATAAATGTTCCACCCTTGCCTTTACAGATAATGTCATACTTTAGAGCTCATAAATGTTCCACCCTTGCCTTTACAGATAATGTCATACTTAAGAGCTTATAAATGTTCCATCCCTGCCTTTACAGATAATGTCATACTTTAGAGCTCATAAATGTTCCACCCTTGCCTTTACAGATAATGTCATACTTAAGAGCTTATAAATGTTCCACCCTTGCCTTTACAGATAATGTCATACTTAAGAGCTTATAAATGTTCCATCCTTGCCTTTACAGATAATGTCATACTTTAGAGGTCATAAATGTTCCACCCTTGCCTTTACAGATAATGTCATACTTAAGAGCTTATAAATGTTCCACCCTTGCTTTTAGAGATAATGTCATACTTAAGAGCTTATAAATGTTCCACCCTTGCTTTGAGAGATAATGTCATACTTAAGAGCTTATAAATGTTCCACCCTTGCCTTTACAGATAATGTCATACTTAAGACCTTATAAATGTTTCATCCTTGCCTTTACAGATAATGTCATACTTTAGAGCTCATAAATGTTCCACCCTTGCCTTTACAGATAATGTCATACTTAAGAGCTTATAAATGTTCCACCCTTGCCTTTACAGATAATGTCATACTTAAGAGCTTATAAATGTTCCATCCCTGCCTTTAAAGATAATGTCACACTTAATGCTTAAAAATGTTCCATCCTTGCCTTTACAGATAATGTCACACTTAATGCTTATAAACTTTCCCTCCTTGCCTTGCCAGAAGATTTCATACTTTAGAGTTAATTAAATTAAATTAAATTAAATCAAATTAAATTCCATCCTTGCCAACTGCACAAAGGCCAGTCTAGTCCTCCAGTTTTCATTCCAGTCTTACCAGTAGACAAGATGTATTTACTTAAGAGTATATCAGTGTTTTCTTTAACACATGTTGATGAAAACATGGGGGAGAAAAGCCGTTAAAGAGGCACCACTAACCTCTTAGCTCAAAAGAGGCTAGTCTATGGTCAGTAAAGCTGATGACTCTGTGGAGCAATGACCCATCAAAGTTTAAGGACATAAATGAGTTAGCTCTGGTCAGGATCTGACTGTAGACCTGCTGCTAATGTAGAGTCTGGATGCTGGTACTGCAGTCACATGGTCTCTGAATGAGGCTGTTACACATCTCTAATGGGAGCTCTACATGACCTCTCTATGGGGAACACAAGACTGTGTAGAGAGGACAGGAAACTATCTGTGCCCACATTTTTATGTTGGCGAGGCAAACCTTTTTTTTTTTTTTTTTTTTTCATTTTGTTGCTGAGGCCCTTCAGGGCCTCCGTACTTTCCCACTACAGACCTCTAAACATTGTCAGGGACAGTCAGAGATTTTCTTCAGGGATTTAAAACCTGTGAAAACCAATAAACACAGACGAAGCCCCCCCACTGTGGAACAGTTTCACATGAGAGCGTGCTCAGTGTTCTTTTGTGATTGTAGCGGTTCATAAATATGAAGACACCATGGCGTCCTGACATCCCACGCTACATACGCAGACATCCAACATCAGACCGTTCCCTCTGTGGTTCATGAGGTTTGCTCACATCACTGTTCCTGACAGATCTGAACTCAGAACGTTCCAGAAACTTGGAAAGGAGATGATAATTCTGTTCTGTAGTGAAACATAAACCACTCTAACACTGGAGAGTCTTAAACCGCCAAACACTCTGGATTCCTGTGGATGAACGGAGAAAACTCTCACACTTCAGACAACAGCAGGGGATGTTTACTGCCACTGTAAGAATGAACAGTAGGATTTTTACAGTCAAAACAGGATCCTGCTGTTGTTTTCACAGTCAAAGCAGGATCCTGCTGTTGTTTTCACAGTCAAAGCAGGATCCTGCTGTTGTTTTAACAGTCAAAACAGGATCCTGCTGTTGTTTTCACAGTCAAAGCAGGATCCTGCTGTTGTTTTAACAGTCAAAGCAGGATCCTGCTGTTGTTTTCACAGTCAAAGCAGGATCCTGCTGTTGTTTTCACAGTCAAAGCAGGATCCTGCTGTTATGTTTACAGTCAAAGCAGGATCCTGCTGTTATGTTTACAGTCAAAGCAGGATCCTGCTGTTGTTTTCACAGTCAAAGCAGGATCCTGCTGTTGTTTTCACAGTCAAAGCAGGATCACGCTGTTGTTTGTACAGTCAAAACAGGATCCTGCTGTTATGTTTACAGTCAAAGCAGGATCCTACTGTTGTTTTTACAGTCAAAGCAGGATCCTGCTGTTGTTTTCACAGTCAAAGCAGGATCCTGCTGTTGTTTTTACGGTCAAAGCAGGATCCTGCTGTTATGTTTACAGTCAAAGCAGGATCCTGCTGTTGTTTTCACAGTCAAAGCAGGATCACGCTGTTGTTTGTACAGTCAAAGCAGGATCCTGCTGTTGTTTTCACAGTCAAAGCAGGATCCTGCTGTTGTTTTCACAGTCAAAGCAGGATCCTCCTTTTGTTTTTACAGTCAAAGCAGGATCCTGCTGTTATGTTTACAGTCAAAGCAGGATCCTGCTGTTGTTTTTACAGTCAAAGCAGGATCCTGCTGTTATGTTTACAGTCAAAGCAGGATCACGCTGTTGTTTTCACAGTCAAAGCAGGATCCTGCTGTTGTTTTCACAGTCAAAGCAGGATCACGCTGTTGTTTTTACAGTCAAAGCAGGATCCTGCTGTTGTTTTCACAGTCAAAGCAGGATCCTGCTGTTGTTTTTACAGTCAAAGCAGGATCCTGCTGTTGTTTTCACAGTCAAAGCAGGATCCTGCTGTTGTTTTCACAGTCAAAGCAGGATCACGCTGTTGTTTGTACAGTCAAAACAGGATCCTGCTGTTATGTTTACAGTCAAAGCAGGATCCTGCTGTTGTTTTCACAGTCAAAGCAGGATCCTGCTGTTGTTTTCACAGTCAAAGCAGGATCACGCTGTTGTTTGTACAGTCAAAACAGGATCCTGCTTTTATGTTTACAGTCAAAGCAGGATCCTACTGTTGTTGTTACAGTCAAAGCAGGATCCTGCTGTTGTTTTCACAGTCAAAGCAGGATCACACTGTTGTTTTCACAGTCAAAGCAGGATCCTGCTGTTGTTTTCACAGTCAAAGCAGGATCCTGCTGTTGTTTTCACAGTCAAAGCAGGATCACGCTGTTGTTTGTACAGTCAAAACAGGATCCTGCTGTTATGTTTACAGTCAAAACAGGATCCTACTGTTGTTGTTACAGTCAAAGCAGGATCCTGCTGTTGTTTGTACAGTCAAAGCAGGATCACGCTGTTGTTTGTACAGTCAAAGCAGGATCCTGCTGTTGTTTTTACAGTCAAAGCAGGATCCTGCTGTTATGTTTACAGTCAAAGCAGGATCCTGCTGTTGTTTTCACAGTCAAAGCAGGATCACGCTGTTGTTTGTACAGTCAAAGCAGGATCCTGCTGTTGTTTTCACAGTCAAAGCAGGATCCTCCTTTTGTTTTTACAGTCAAAGCAGGATCCTACTGTTGTTTTTACAGTCAAAGCAGGATCCTGCTGTTATGTTTACAGTCAAAGCAGGATCCTGCTGTTATGTTTACAGTCAAAGCAGGATCCTGCTGTTGTTTTCACAGTCAAAGCAGGATCACGCTGTTGTTTGTACAGTCAAAGCAGGATCCTGCTGTTGTTTTCACAGTCAAAGCAGGATCACGCTGTTGTTTGTACAGTCAAAGCAGGATCCTGCTGTTGTTTTCACAGTCAAAGCAGGATCACGCTGTTGTTTTCACAGTCAAAGTAGGATCCTGCTGTTGTCTCTACAGTCAAAGCAGGATCCTGCTGTTGTTTTTACAGTCAAAGTAGGATCCCGCTGTTGTTTTTAAAGTCAAAGCAGGATCCTGCTGTTGTTTTCACAGTCAAAGCAGGATCCTCCTTTTGTTTTTACAGTCAAAGCAGGATCCTGCTGTTGTTTTTACAGTCAAAGCAGGATCCTGCTGTTGTTTTTACAGTCAAAGCAGGATCCTGCTGTTGTTTTTACAGTCAAAACAGGATCCTGCTGTTATGTTTACAGTCAAAGCAGGATCCTACTGTTGTTTTTACAGTCAAAGCAGGATCCTGCTGTTGTTTTTACAGTCAAAGCAGGATCCTGCTGTTATGTTTACAGTCAAAGCAGGATCCTGCTGTTGTTTTCACAGTCAAAGCAGGATCCTGCTGTTGTTTTTACAGTCAAAGCAGGATCCTGCTGTTGTTTTAACAGTCAAAGCAGGATCCTGCTGTTGTTTTTACAGTCAAAACAGGATCCTGCTGTTATTTTTACAGTCAAAGCAGGATCCTGCTGTTGTTTTTACAGTCAAAGCAGGATCCTGCTGTTATGTTTACAGTCAAAGCAGGATCCTGCTGTTATGTTTACAGTCAAAGCAGGATCCTGCTGTTATGTTTACAGTCAAAACAGGATCCTGCTGTTATGTTTACAGTCAAAGCAGGATCCTACTGTTGTTTTTACAGTCAAAGCAGGATCCTGCTGTTGTTTTTACAGTCAAAGCAGGATCCTGCTGTTGTTTCTACAGTCAAAGCAGGATCCTGCTGTTGTTTTTACAGTCAAAGTAGGATCCCGCTGTTGTTTTTACAGTCAAAGCAGGATCCTGCTGTTGTTTTCACAGTCAAAGCAGGATCCTGCTGTTGTTGTTACAGTCAAAGCAGGATCCTGCTGTTGTTTTTACAGTCAAAGCAGGATCCTGCTGTTATTTTTACAGTCAAAGCAGGATCCTGCTGTTACTTTCACAGTCAAAGCAGGATCCCAGTGTTCACAGATCAGACGAAAGGTCTGCTGACCTGATCCCCTCAGTTAGAGTCCTGACAGGTTTATTCTCAGAGGCAGCCTCTGATCATGTAGTCATGTCAGATCTCTGTGGTCCAATCTGTCCCCTTTAGAGTAAGAAGAGCTAGAATCATACAGATTATTAAGGTCCTCAGATTATTTTGGTCCTCAGATTATTTTGGTCTTCAGATTATTTTGGTCCTCAGATTATTTTGGTCTTCAGATTATTTTGGTCCTCAGATTATTTTGGTCCTCAGATTATTTTGGTCCTCAGATTATTTTGGTCTTCAGATTATTTTGGTCCTCAGATTATTTTGGTCTTCAGATTATTTTGGTCCTCAGATTATTTTGGTCCTCAGATTATTTTGGTCCTCAGATTATTTTGATCCCTAGCATAAAAGAGAAGTTACGGATGACTGAAATCAAACGTGTGCTGCCTGCTGGTTCACTCAGCTGTGGTTGTCAGGGTGTTCTTCATGCTGCTGCTGATTTCTCTGAACCATTCAAACATCTGCTCATGCTAAGGTCATGCTAAAGACTCACTAGAGGGCTGTCAGGAGAACGTCTGGGTAAAGCTGAGGTCAAACGTGTCTCTTCACTCAGCCACCTCAGTCTCCATCAGGATTCTGTGTTTCTGTGTGACAGCAGATCCAGCACTCTCTCTGTAGAGCTAATCTCTGCTCTGTTTTTGTATTTCCCTCTCCGTCATCTGCTCTGGCCTACTTGAGGAAGATTCACATGCTAATGTGGGGGAGTGAAAGGAGACCACTTTATTGGCTTAACACACAAACATGCAAACGGGCTGCTTAACGGCTAAACTGATCTCTGAGTGGCATGAAAGCTGAGGAGGGGGCTCTGTGAGGAGGAATCATCAGGATGGATGAGAGGAATCATCAGGATGAACTGATTGTTAATGTAATCAATAATCAATAAAACCCAGATGATCAGCTCTGATTTGTGGGGTCATCTCTCTGACTCCTCCCACAAATCCCCCTGTACAGAAATATGATGTGTTTAATGGTGGTGGGATAAAGAGTGGGTGACCTCCAATGGGACTGCTGACCAGACAGAGAGAGGGGGAGGGGGCATCAGAAGAGGGGGAGTAAAAGGAGAAGAAAGAGGGGGGTGGGTCTGCAGAAGAGTCCTGAGGTTCCTCAGTGAATTAAATAACGGCGTTTAATGACCCGCTATCACAAGGTCAGGGAGGATTTACAAGCAGGCATCGTCCACCCTTAACCACGCTACGTTAGCTCCCTGCAGACTTAACCCCGTCACTGCCAGAACATTCTACACACCCTCACACAGCCTTTACGCTCACAGACGGCCGGCCTGACTGTGCCTGAGCACGTCTGACCCCAGAGTGACCTCTGTGAGACCTCCGTGCTCGTCTCTGGCCTGTCATGGTCAGAGGAGGAGGGCTCTGGCACACTGTGGTCGGTCTGCTCAGACACAACGTCATAAAAATAACAGTGAGTACAAACGCTTCATCTGCAGTTACCTCAAGATGAGAGCACATGTGGGGTCAGAGGTGAGAGGGACAGAGAGGTTGGACCAGTCTCTGTTTCTACGCAGAGGTTGGACCAGTCTCTGTTTCTACGCAGAGGTTGGACCAGTCTCTGTTTCTACGCAGAGGTTGGACCAGTCTCTGTTTCTACGCAGAGGTTGGACCAGTCTCTGTTTCTATGCAGAGGTTGAACCAGTCTCTGTTTCTACACAGAGGTTGGACCAGTCTCTGTTTCTACGCAGAGGTTGGACCAGTCTCTGTTTCTATGCAGAGGTTGAACCAGTCTCTGTTTCTACACAGAGGTTGAACCAGTCTCTGTTTCTACGCAGAGGTTGAACCAGTCTCTGTTTCTACGCAGAGGTTGAACCAGTCTCTGTTTCTACGCAGAGATTGGACCAGTCTCTGTTTCTACGCAGAGGTTGGACCAGTCTCTGTTTCTACGCAGCGGTTGGACCAGTCTCTGTTTCTACGCAGAGGTTGAACCAGTCTCTGTTTCTACACAGAGGTTGGACCAGTCTCTGTTTCTACGCAGAGGTTGAACCAGTCTCTGTTTCTACGCAGAGGTTGAACCAGTCTCTGTTTCTACGCAGAGGTTGAACCAGTCTCTGTTTCTACGCAGAGGTTGAACCAGTCTCTGTTTCTACGCAGAGGTTGGACCAGTCTCTGTTTCTACGCAGAGGTTGGACCAGTCTCTGTTTCTACGCAGCGGTTGGACCAGTCTCTGTTTCTACGCAGAGGTTGAACCAGTCTCTGTTTCTACACAGAGGTTGAACCAGTCTCTGTTTCTACACAGAGGTTGGACCAGTCTCTGTTTCTATGCAGAGGTTGAACCAGTCTCTGTTTCTATGCAGAGGTTGAACCAGTCTCTGTTTCTACGCAGCGGTTGGACCAGTCTCTGTTTCTACACAGCGGTTGGACCAGTCTCTGTTTCTATGCAGAGGTTCACAGCTGGACCTGAATCCTCCATAAACCTGTCTCAGGTTCACTCTGTCCCATGAAGTCACTAAAAGACCATGGAGAAAATGGAAAGGTTACACATATAAAACAATGACCTTAACATTTATTTATATTAATGAGTAACATTTGGCTTCCCTTCTGCCTGCTGTTTTTGTACTTGTCAGTGTTTGGTTGTTGGTGTGTATTTGTTAGTGTGTAGTTGTTGATGTGTAGTTGTTGTTGTGTAGTTGTCAGTGTGTAGTTGTTGGTGTGTAGTTGTTGGTGTGTATTTGGTAGTGTGTAGTTGTTGGTGTGTAGCTGTTGGCATGTAGTTGTTAGTGTGGAGCTGTTGGTGTGAAGTTGTCAGTGTGTAGTTGTTAGTGTGTAGTTGTCAGTGTATAGTTGTCGGTGTGTAGTTGTTGGTGTGTAGTTGGTAGTGTGTAGTTGTTGGTGTGTAGTTGTCAGTGTGTAGTTGTCAATGTGTAGTTGTTGGTGTCTAGTTGTTGGTGTGTAGTTGTCAGCGTGTAGTTGTTGGTGTGTAGTTGTTAGTGTGTAGTTTTTGGTGTGTAGTTGTCAGTGTGTAGTTGTTGGTGTGTAGCTTTTGGTGTGTAGCTGTTGGTGTGTAGTTGTTGGTGTGTAGCTTTTGGTGTGTAGCTGTTGTTGTGTAGTTGTTGGTGTGTAGTTGTCAGCGTGTAGTTGTTGGTGTGTAGCTGTCAGCATGTAGTTGTCAGTGTGTAGTTGTTGGTGTGTAGTTGTCAGTGTGTAGTTGTCAGTGTGTAGTCATTGGTGTGTAGTTGTCAGCATGTAGTTGTTGGTGTGTAGTTGTTGTTGTGTAGTTGTTGTTGTGTAGTTGTCAGTGTGTAGTTGTTGGTGTGTAGTTGTTGGTGTGTATTTGGTAGTGTGTAGTTGTTGGTGTGTAGGTGTTTGTGTGTAGTTGTCAGTGTGTAGTTGTCAGTGTGTAGTTGTCAGTGTGTAGTTGTTGGTGTCTAGCTGTCAGCATGTAGTTGTTGGTGTGTATTTGGTAGTGTGTAGTTGTTGGTGTGTAGGTGTTTGTGTGTAGTTGTCAGTGTGTAGTTGTCAGTGTGTAGTTGTCAGTGTGTAGTTGTCAGTGTGTAGTCGTTGGTGTGTAGTTGTCAGCATGTAGTTGTTGGTGTGTAGTTGTTGTTGTGTAGTTGTTGTTGTGTAGTTGTCAGTGTGTAGTTGTTGGTGTGTAGTTGTTGGTGTGTATTTGGTAGTGTGTAGTTGTTGGTGTGTAGGTGTTTGTGTGTAGTTGTCAGTGTGTAGTTGTCAGTGTGTAGTTGTCAGTGTGTAGTTGTTGGTGTCTAGCTGTCAGCATGTAGTTGTCAGTGTGTAGTTGTTGGTGTGTAGTTGTCAGTGTGTAGTTGTCAGTGTGTAGTCGTTGGTGTGTAGTTGTCAGCATGTAGTTGTTGGTGTGTAGTTGTTGTTGTGTAGTTGTTGTTGTGTAGTTGTCAGTGTGTAGTTGTTGGTGTGTAGTTGTTGGTGTGTATTTGGTAGTGTGTAGTTGTTGGTGTGTAGGTGTTTGTGTGTAGTTGTCAGTGTGTAGTTGTCAGTGTGTAGTTGTCAGTGTGTCGTTGTCAGTGTGTAGTTGTTGTGTAGTTGTCAGTGTGTAGTTGTTGGTGTGTAGTTGTTGGTGTGTAGTTGTTGTGTAGTTGTCAGTGTGTAGTTGTTGGTGTGTAGTTGTTGGTGTGTATTTGGTAGTGTGTAGTTGTTGGTGTGTAGGTGTTTGTGTGTAGTTGTCAGTGTGTAGTTGTCAGTGTGTAGCTGTTGGTGTGTAGTTGTCAGTGTGTAGTTGTTGGTGTGTAGTTGTCAGTGTGTAGTTGTTGGTGTGTAGTTGTCAGTGTGTAGTTGTTGGTGTGTAGTTGTCAGTGTGTAGTTGTCAGTGTGTAGCTGTTGGTGTGTAGTTGTCAGTGTGTAGTTGTTGGTGTGTAGTTGTCAGTGTGTAGTTGTTGGTGTGTAGCTGTTGGTGTGTAGTTGTCAGTGTGTAGTTGTCAGTGTGTAGCTGTTGGTGTGTAGTTGTCAGTGTGTAGTTGTTGGTGTGTAGTTGTCAGTGTGTAGTTGTTGGTGTGTAGTTGTTGGTGTGTAGTTGTCAGTGTGTAGCTGTTGGTGTGTAGTTGTCAGTGTGTAGTTGTCAGTGTGTAGCTGTTGGTGTGTAGTTGTCAGTGTGTAGTTGTTGGTGTGTAGTTGTCAGTGTGTAGTTGTTGGTGTGTAGTTGTTGGTGTGTAGTTGTCAGTGTGTAGCTGTTGGTGTGTAGTTGTCAGTGTGTAGTTGTTGGTGTGTAGCTGTTGGTGTGTAGTTGTCAGTGTGTAGTTGTCAGTGTGTAGCTGTTGGTGTGTAGCTGTTGGTGTGTAGTTGTTGGTGTGTAGTTGTTGGTGTGTAGTTGTTGGTGTGTAGCTGTTGCTGTGTAGTTGTTGGTGTGTAGTTGTCGGTGTGTAGTTGTCAGTGTGTAGTTGTCGGTGTGTAGTTGTTGGTGTGTAGTTGTTTGTGTGTAGTTGTCAGTGTGTAGTTGTTGGTGTGTAGTTGTCAGTGTGTAGTTGTTGGTGTGTAGTTGTTGGTGTGTAGTTGTCAGTGTGTAGTTGTCAGTGTGTAGTTGTTGGTGTGTAGTTGTCAGTGTGTAGTTGTCAGTGTGTAGTTGTCGGTGTGTAGTTGTTGGTGTGTAGTTGTCAGTGTGTAGTTGTCAGTGTGTAGTTGTCAGTGTGTAGTTGTTGGTGTGTAGTTGTCAGTGTGTAGTTGTTGGTGTGTAGTTGTTGGTGTGTAGTTGTCAGTGTGTAGTTGTCAGTGTGTAGTTGTCAGTGTGTAGTTGTCAGTGTGTAGTTGTTGGTGTGTAGTTGTCAGTGTGTAGTTGTTGGTGTGTAGTTGTTGGTGTGTAGTTGTTGGTGTGTAGCTGTTGGTGTGTAGTTGTTGGTGTGTAGTTGTTGGTGTGTAGCTGTTGGTGTGTAGTTGTTGTTTGTCGTATGTGTGTGACAGATTATCCAAACCGCGTCCTTTTGATTGGCTTTGGGGTTAAATTTGGTGTAGCGAGTTAGCACTCAGATTAGCAGGATGAGCGCCAACACGTCTGATTTGAACATTTCCCACAAACAGTGAGAGCGGGATGTTCTGTCAGAGCTCGCACATGCTCAGTGGAGATGTGAGGACCTGAATGTAGACGTTTTCATGTAGAATGGTTTCTGTCCAGCAGGTAAGAGGCGATCTCTGAGATTAAGCGGCGTGGACACAATGCCTATTCTTACAGCAGCTAATCTCAGTGATGACCAGGAGGTTAAGTCCTGCTGACGCTCTAATGCCCCGCCTGCAGCGCTCTGACAACGCTGGCCAGCTCTCTGTTCTCATGACCCCCCCAATGCCTGTTGTGACAGTTTAATGGGCTTTAGGGCTGGGGGGTCAGACTTAGACCAATATTGTGATCATGGCCAGTGAGCAGGGAGAGTGACAGGTGAATGGGGGCGGAGCCTGCCAAGGGTCATCTCTGATGGAGGATTTCCTCCTTCAGACCCATCCTTGTGAGGAGGTGTCTATGTATTTAGAGAAAGGTTAAAGTGGGCGGGGCCTGGAGGGGTTGTAATCCATAGGCCAAGATAATCAATCACACTCTGTCTCTTCTTCTGTGGGTTTATTCAGCGCTCTTCAACAGGTCAGAGACCTGCTGGGACTCAGACCCAGATCTGGATCTGGAGAATACTAAATGTAAGAGTGTTAACTCTACGGCTCATTGTTTTGTTCTGATGATTAAATGATCCAGGTTAGGCTGGTTTATGCTCACACTGGTATCAATAAAGCTGCCAGAGCCACATCAACCACAGGCTGTCCTTACTCCAGTACGTCTCAGCCTGACTTTACCAAGTAGACCCTGCTAGAGACCCAGACTAACATCAATGAGATTTACTTCATAATCGAGTCTATGTAATTATTGGAACAGAACCTGGAACACGCCCTGGAACACGCTCTGGAACACACCCTGAAACACACCATGGAACACGCCCTGGAACATGCTCTGGAACACACCCTGAAACACGCCCTGGAACACGCTCTGAAACACACCCTGAAACACACCATGGAACACGCTCTGGAACACACCCTGAAACACGCCCTGGAACACGCTCTGGAACACACCCTGAAACACACCCTGAAACACACCATGGAACACGCTCTGGAACACACCCTGAAACACGCCCTGGAACACGCCCTGGAACATGCTCTGGAACACACCCTGAAACACACCCTGGAACACGCTCTGGAACACACCCTGAAACACGCCCTGGAACACGCTCTGGAACACACCCTGAAACACACCATGGAACACGCCCTGGAACACGCTCTGGAACACACCCTGAAACACACCCTGAAACACACCCTGAAACACGCTCTGGAACACACCCTGAAACACGCCCTGGAACACGCTCTGGAACACACCCTGAAACACGCCCTGGAACACGCCCTGGAACATGCTCTGGAACACACCCTGAAACACACCCTGGAACACGCTCTGGAACACACCCTGAAACACACCCTGAAACACGCTCTGGAACACACCCTGAAACACACCATGGAACACGCCCTGGAACATGCTCTGAAACACGCCATGGAACACGCCCTGGAACATGCTCTGAAACACGCCATGGAACACACCCTGGAACACACCATGGAACACACCATGGAACACGCCCTGGAACACGCTCTGAAACACGCCATTGAACACGCTCTGAAACACACCCTGGAACACACCATGGAACACGCCCTGGAACACACCATGGAACACACTCTGAAACACACCCTTGAACACACCCTGAAACACACCCTGAAACACACCCTGGAACACGCCCTGGAACACGCTCTGGAACACACCCTGAAACACGCCCTGGAACACGCTCTGGAACACACCCTGAAACACACCATGGAACATGCTCTGGAACACGCTCTGAAACACGCCATGGAACACACCCTGAAACACACCCTGGAACATGCTCTGGAACACACCATGGAACATGCTCTGGAACACACCCTGAAACACGCCCTGGAACACGCTCTGGAACACACCCTGAAACACGCCCTGGAACACGCCCTGGAACACGCTCTGGAACACACCCTGAAACACACCATGGAACACGCCCTGGAACATGTTTTGAAACACGCCATGGAACACGCTCTGAAATACACCCTGGAACATGCTCTGAAACACGCCATGGAACACACTCTGAAACACACCATGGAACACACCATGGAACACACCCTGGAACACACCATGGAACACACCATGGAACACGCCCTGGAACACGCTCTGAAACACGCCATTGAACACGCTCTGAAACACACCCTGGAACACACCATGGAACACGCCCTGGAACATGCTCTGAAACACGCCATGGAACACACTCTGAAACACACCCTTGAACACACCCTGAAACACACCCTGGAACATGCTCTGGAACACGCTCTGAAACACGCCATGGAACACACCCTGAAACACACCCTGGAACATGCTCTGGAACACACCATGGAACATGCTCTGGAACACACCATGGAACACGCCCTGGAACACACCCTGGAACATGCTCTGGAACACACCATGGCACATACCCTGGAACATGCTCTGAAACACACCATGGAACACGCCCTGGAACATGCTCTGAAACACACCATGGAACACACCATGGAACACGCCCTGGAACATGCTCTGAAAAACACCATGGAACACGCCCTGGAACATGCTCTGAAACACACCATGGAACACGCCCTGGAACATGCTCTGAAACACGCCATGGAACACACTCTGAAACACACCATGGAACACACCCTGAAACACACCCTGGAACATGCTCTGGAACACACCATGGAACATGCTCTGGAACACGCCATGGAACACACTCTGAAACACACCCTGAAACACACCCTGGAACACACCATGGAACACGCTCTGAAATACACCATGGAACAAGCCCTGAAACACACCATGGAACACACTCTGAAACACACCATGGAACACACCATGGAACACACTCTGAAACACACCATGGAACACACCCTGAAACACACCCTGGAACATGCTCTGGAACACACCATGGAACATGCTCTGGAACACGCCATGGAACACACTCTGAAACACACCCTGAAACACACCCTGGAACACACCATGGAACACACCATGGAACACGCCCTGGAACATGCTCTGAAACACGCCATGGAACACACTCTGAAACACACCCTGGAACACACCATGGAACATGCTCTGAAACACACCATGGAACACACTCTGAAATACACCCTGGAACACGGAAATACACCCTGGAACACACTCTGAAACACGCTCTGGAACACATCTTGAAACACACCATGGAACACGCCCTGAAACACACCATGGAACACACTCTGAAACACACCATGGAACACACTCTGAAACACACCCTAAACACACCATGGAATACGCCCTGAAACACACCATGGAACACACCCTAAACACACCATGGAACACGCTCTGAAACACACCCTAAACACACCATGGAATACGCCCTGAAACACACCATGGAACACACTCTGAAACACACCCTAAACACACCATGGAATACGCCCTGAAACACACCATGGAACACATCTTGAAACACACCATGGAACACGCCCTGAAACACACCATGGAACACACCCTAAACACACCATGGAACACACTCTGAAACACACCCTGAAACACACCATGGAACACACCCTAAACACACCATGGAACACGCTCTGAAACACGCCATGGAACACATCTTGAAACACACCATGGAACACACCCTGAAACACACCATGGAACACGCTCTGAAACACGCCATGGAACACATCTTGAAACACACCATGGAACACACCCTGAAACACACCATGGAACACGCCATGGAACACATCTTGAAACACACCATGGAACACACCCTGAAACACACCATGGAACACGCCATGGAACACATCTTGAAACACACCATGGAACACACCCTAAACACACCATGGAACACGCAATGGAACACGCTCTGAAACACGCCATGGAACACATCTTGAAACACACCATGGAACACACCCTAAACACACCATGGAACACGCTCTGAAACACGCCATGGAACACATCTTGAAACACACCATGGAACACACCCTGAAACACACCATGGAACACACCATGGAACACACTCTGAAACACACCATGGAACACACTCTGAAACACACCATGGAACACACTCTGAAACACACCCTAAACACACCATGGAACACACCCTGAAACACACCATGGAACACACTCTGAAACACACCCTAAACACACCATGGAATACGCCCTGAAACACACCATGGAACACACCCTAAACACACCATGGAACACGCTCTGAAACACACCCTAAACACACCATGGAATACGCCCTGAAACACACCATGGAACACACTCTGAAACACACCCTAAACACACCATGGAATACGCCCTGAAACACACCATGGAACACATCTTGAAACACACCATGGAACACGCCCTGAAACACACCATGGAACACACCCTAAACACACCATGGAACACACTCTGAAACACACCCTGAAACACACCATGGAACACACCCTAAACACACCATGGAACACACTCTGAAACACACCATGGAACACATCTTGAAACACACCATGGAACACACCCTGAAACACACCATGGAACACGCCATGGAACACATCTTGAAACACACCATGGAACACACCCTGAAACACACCATGGAACACACCATGGAACACATCTTGAAACACACCATGGAACACACCCTAAACACACCATGGAACACGCAATGGAACACGCTCTGAAACACGCCATGGAACACATCTTGAAACACACCATGGAACACACCCTAAACACACCATGGAACACGCAATGGAACACGCTCTGAAACACGCCATGGAACACATCTTGAAACACACCATGGAACACACCCTGAAACACACCATGGAACACACCATGGAACACATCTTGAAACACACCATGGAACACACCATGGAACACACCCTGAAACACACCATGGAACACACCCTGAAACACACCATGGAACACACCATGGAACACATCTTGAAACACACCATGGAACACACCATGGAACACACCCTGAAACACACCATGGAACACACCCTGAAACACACCATGGAACACACCATGGAACACATCTTGAAACACACCATGGAACACGCCATGGAACACATCTTGAAACACACCATGGAACACACCCTGAAACACACCATGGAACACACCATGGAACACATCTTGAAACACACCATGGAACACGCCATGGAACACATCTTGAAACACACCATGGAACACACCCTAAACACACCATGGAACACACCATGGAACACATCTTGAAACACACCATGGAACACGCCATGGAACACATCTTGAAACACACCATGGAACACACCCTAAACACACCATGGAACACACCATGGAACACACCCTAAACACACCATGGAACACACTCTGAAACACACCATGGAACACACTCTGAAACACACCCTGAAACACACCATGGAACACACCCTAAACACACCATGGAACACACTCTGAAACACACCCTGAAACACACCATGGAACACACCCTAAACACACCATGGAACACACTCTGAAACACACCATGGAACACACTCTGAAACACACCATGGAACACACTCTGAAACACACCCTGAAACACACCATGGAACACACCCTAAACACACCATGGAACACACTCTGAAACACACCCTAAACACACCATGGAACACACCATGGAACACGCTCTGAAACACACCATGGAACAAGCCCTGAAACACACCATGGAACACACTCTGAAACACACCATGGAACACACCCTCAACACACCATGGAACACACTCTGAAACACACCCTAAACACACCATGGAACACACCATGGAACACGCTCTGAAACACACCATGGAACAAGCCCTGAAACACACCATGGAACACACTCTGAAACACACCATGGAACACACCATGGAACACGCTCTGAAACACGCCATGGAACACATCTTGAAACACACCATGGAACACGCCCTGAAACACACCATGGAACACACCCTGAAACACACCATGGAACACGCCCTGGAACACACCCTAAACACACCGTGGAACACACTCTGAAACACACCCTGAAACACACCATGGAACACACCCTAAACACGCCATGGAACACACCATGGAACACACCCTAAACACACCATGGAACACACCCTAAACACACCATGGAACACACCATGGAACACACCCTAAACACACCATGGAACACACCCTAAACACACCATGGAACACACTCTGAAACACACCCTAAACACACCATGGAACACACCCTAAACACACCATGGAACACACCCTAAACACGCCATGGAACACACCATGGAACACACCCTAAACACGCCATGGAACACACCATGGAACACACCCTAAACACACCATGGAACACACCATGGAACACACTCTGAAACACACCATGGAACAAGCCCTGAAACACACCATGGAACACGCTCAGAAACACGCCATGGAACACGCTCTGAAACATGCCATGGAACACGCCCTGAAACACACCATGGAACACACTCTGAAATACACCATGGAACACGCTCTGAAACACGCTCTGAAACACACCATGGAACACGCTCTGAAACACGCCATGGAACACGCTCTGAAATACACCCTGGAACACGCTCTGAAACACACCCTGAAACACACCATGGAACACACTCTGAAATACACCCTGGAACACGCTCTGAAACACACCCTGAAACACACCATGGAACACGCCCTGAAACACGCCCTGCTGTGATAAAGGACGGTGTGCTGAGGCCGACATCAATGAAGGGAAGAATGAAAAATGATAGGATGTTGGCATGTGTGACAGGTGTGAGACTGAGTCTGAGATGGCTCAGAGAGCATTCCTGAATCTCTGAAATGATGGCGATGGCAGACAGAAGGATGGTCAACTGGTTCTTAACCATCAGAGATGTTTGACTTTTATGATTTCAGGAGCGGTAAAATAGTCTTATTGATACCACGCTCCTGAGGATTATTGCAGGAATAATCGGCTGCAGTGAGCCTTGAACTGGGCCATGCTGTCCCGCCTCTGGGGCCCAGAGTCCTGCGATGTGCCAGCCTTGGCTGATCTCTTTCTGACCCAGTGATTTGGATGAGCGGCGTCCTGCAGCATCCAGTCTGGTGCATGTGCAGCATGAGTGTCAGTGTGTTTGAGAATGTGAGTGAGTAGGTGAGAAAGATTAGAGCAGCTGCACCTTCAGAGAGGTGAGCAGAGAGCTGGCTCTGATGTGAAGCTTTTAATGCTGATTAAACATGTTAAGAAGATCAATCCTAATGCATTTAAACCAGAATTATTCCTTAATAATCCCTCTAAATTAGCTTTTCATCCCCTCCTTAACATGGGTCCTAAAACTAGAATTAATATGGATTTTTTTAACTGTATCATTTTTTTGTCATGTGCTGAAAGAGATGAGCTGTAAAAGCAGCAACTGTTCCAAAAGGTCGAGCATTAAAATCCTTTTAGATAATTCTTTATCATATAATCCTCACATTTGAAGTCTGTCCTACTATTTCTAAAAAGGTTGTCTAAATGAGCTTTACGGCATGGATCAAATGTTTCCCCTTCAAACAGAGATTTTCCAGTCCAAAACAAAATAAATCAGTGCTATTAAATAAAAATTAGACATGTGAGCCATAGTGAGCCGTAGTGAGTTGTAGTGAACCGTGGTGACTCTTATTGAGGCGTAGTTAACTGTAGTGAACCGAAGTGAGGCGTAATGAGTTGTAGTGAGGTGTAGTTAACTGTAGTGAACCGTAGTGAGGTGTAGTGAGTTGTAGTGAGTCGTAGTTAACTGTAGTGAACCGCAGTGAAGCGTAGTGAGTCGTAGTTAACTGTAGTGAACCGTAGTGAGTCGTAGTGAGTCGTAGTTAACTGTAGTGAACTGTAGTGAGTTGTAGTTTACTGTAGTGAACCATAGTAAGGCTTAGTGAGTCGTAGTTAACTGTAGTGGACCGTAGTGAGCCGTAGTGAACCATAGGGAGGCGTAGCGAATCATAGTGAGGCGTAGTGAGCTGGAGTGAGGCGTATTGAGCCTTAGTGAGTCGTAGTGAGGCTCAGTGAAGTGTAGTGAGGCATAGTGAGCCATAGTAAGGCGTACAGAACCATAGCGAGCCGTAGTGAACTGTAGAAGACCGTAGAGAACTGTAGTGAGCCATAGTGAGACTTAGTGAGCCATAGTGAACCGTAGTGAACCATAGTGAGCTGTAGTGAGCTGTAGTCAACTGCAGTGAACTGAAGTGAGGTGTAGTAAGACATAGTGAACTGTAGTGAGCCGTAGTGAGCTGCAGTGAGGCGTAGTGAACCATAATGAACCTAAGTAAACCTAGTGGGCCATAGTGAGCCGTAGTGAACCGTAGTGAGGCGTAGTAAGACAGAGTGTACTGTAGTGAGCTGTATTGAGCCATAGTAAGCAGTAGTCAACCATAGTGAGCCGTAGTGAGCATGTGTGAGTCATAGTGAACAGTAGTGAGTTGAAGTGAGTTGTAGTGAGCCGTAGTGAGTCATAGTAAATCATAGTGGGCTGTAGTGAGCCGTAGTGAGGCATAGTGAGCTGTAGTGAGTGTGTGTGAATCATAGTGAACCGTAGTGAGCCTTAGTGAGCCATAGTGAGTCGAAGTGAGTTGTAATGAGCCGTAGTGAGCCGTAGTGAGTTGTAGTGAGCCGTAGCGAGCCTTAGTGAGCCGTAGTGAGTCAAAGTGAACCGTAGTGAGCCGTAGTGAGTCAGAGTGAACCATAGTGATCCGTAGTGAGTTGTAGTGAGCCGTAATTAGCCGTAATAAGTTGTAGTGAGGTGTAGTAAGTCGTAGTCAGTTGTTGTGAGCTGAAGTGAGTTGAAGTGAGTCATAGTGAGCCGTAGTGAGCCGTAGTGACGTATGGTGAGGTGCAGTGAGCTGTAGTGAGTTGTAGTGAGCTATAGTGAGCCGTAGTGAGGCATGGTGAGGTGCAGTGAGCTGTAGTGAGTTGTAGTGAGCCGTAGTGAGCCGTAGTGAGGCATGGTGAGGTGCAGTGAGCTGTAGTGAGTTGTAGTGAGTCATAGTGAACAGAGTGAGCCTTAGGGAGCTGTAGTGAGGCATAGTGAGTTGTAGTAGGCCTTAGTGACTTGTAGTGAGCTGTAGTGAGCCGTAGTGAGTCATAGTAGCGAACCGTAGTGAGGTGTAGTAAGACATAGTGAACTGTAGTGAGCCGTAGTGAGCTGCAGTGACGCGTAGTGAACCATAATGAACCTAAGTAAACCTAGTGGGCCGTAGTGAGCTGGAGTCAACCGTAGTGAACGATAGTGAGTGTAGTAAGACACAGTGAGCCATTGTGAGCAGTAGTCAACCATAGTGAGCCGTAGTGAGCATGTACGAGTCATAGTGAACCGTAATGAACCGTAGTGAGCTGTAGTGAGCCATAGTGAGTTGTAGGGAGCTGTAGTGAGTTATAGTAAACAGTAGTGAGCTGTAGTGAGTGTTTGTGAGTCATAGTGAACAGTAATGAGCCGTAGTGAGTTGTAGTGAGCAGTAGTCATCCATAGTGAACCGTAGTGAGTCAGTGAATCGTAGTGAGCGTGTGTGAGTCATAGTGAACTGTAGTGAGCCGTAGTGAGTTGTTGTGAGCCGTAGTGAGCCTTAGTGAGCCGTAGTGAGTCATGGTAAACCGTAGTGAGCTGTTGTGAGTCATAGTGAGTCGAAGTGAGTTGTAGTGAGCCGTAGTGAGTTGTAGTGAGCCGTAGTGAGCCAAAGTGAGTCATAGTGAACCATAGTGAGCTGTAGTAAGCCGTAGTGAGCCGAAGTGAGTTGTAGTGAGCCATAGTGAGACTTAGTGAGCCGTAGTGAGTCATAGTGAACCATAGTGAGCTGTAGTGAGCCGTAGTGAGGCATAGTGAGCCGTAGTGAGCATGTGTCGGTCATAGTGAACTGTTATGAGCCGTAGTGAGTTGTAGTGAGCCCTAGTAAGCTGTAGTGAGTCATAGTGAACCGTAGTGAGCGTGTGTGAGCAGTAGTGAGCCATAGTGAGTTGTAGTGATTTGTAGTGAGCCGTAGTGAGCCAGAGTGAACTGTAGTGATCCGTAGTGAGTTGTAGTGAGCCGCAGTGAGTTGTATAGGGGTAGTAAGTCGTAGTCAGTTGTATTGAGCTGAAGTGAGTCGTAGTGATTCATAGTGAGCTGTAGTGAGCCATAGTGAGGCATGGTGAGGTGTAGTAAGCTGTATTGAGCTGTAGTGAGGCATAGTGAGTTGTATTAGGCCTTAGTGACTTGTAGTGAGCCGTAGTGAGCCTTAGTGAGTCACAGTAACCCGTAGTGAACTGTAGTGAGCCATAGTGAGTTGTAGTAAGCTGTAGTGAGCCGTAGTGAGTCATAGTGAACTATAGTAGGCGTAGGGAGCCCGAGTGAGGCGTAGTTAGTCCAAGAAAGGCGTAGTGACTTGTAGTGAGCCATAGTGGGCTGTAGTTAGTCGAAGGGAGCAGTAGTGAGTTGTAGTGAACCATAGTGAGCCATAGTGAGTTGGAGTGAGTCGGAGTGAGTGGCAGTGAGGCGTACTGAGGCATAGTGAGTCCTAGTGAGCAGTAATGAGCCGTAGTGAGGCGTAGTGAGTCCTAGTGAGCTGTAATGAGCCGTAGTGAGGCGTAGTGAGTCCTAGTGAGCTGTAATGAGCCATAGTGAGTCGTAGTGAGCCGTAGTGAACCCTCAGTAAATGTTCCTAGTGCCACAAGAACACAAGACATGTGGAGAGGATATTAAAGCTTGAGAGGAACCAAGGTTTCCACAACATTCCCATCACAACCCATCACTTGGATCTGCAGGGAAACCAGAGAAAGACCTTGGTAGAACCATACCAAACCAGACTGACCCAGACGGGACTGAAACAGTGTTGACAGGCCATAGATAGAGCTGTCCCAGGTCTAAACAGACCCGTGTTTCCTCTGTTTGGAGCTGTCCCAGATCTAAACAGACCCGTGTTTCCTCTGTTTAGAGCTTTCCCAGCTCTAAACAGATCCGTGTTTCCTGTTTAGAGCTGCCCCAGGTCTAACCAGATCCATGTTTCCTCTGTTTAGAGCCGTCCCAGGTCTAAAAAGATCTGTGTTTCCTCTCTGATGACTAACATTTAGAGCGGGCACGGACACAGCCTTGCTCTCTGACCTTCAGGGTTTAAAAACAGACACTGGATCAGATTCCTGAGATGTTCTGAACACTGTCACACGTCCAACAGAAGTCTCTGCTTTAAGCCCGCACATTTATCTTTATCTCTAGGTCACTAAAGCTGCCAGCGCCGGCATGTGAGGCCATCCAGGACTATGTGTGGCGTTTCAGACATGTGGGAGCAGAGAGCAGAGGTGAGAGGGGGTCTACGGTGGACCCTGGAGAGAGCTGCAGGTCAGAGGGCAGAGATCGAGGAGCAGACACGATTTTACAGCACGCATGCTACTGCAGCAGTGCCTACTCTGTCTGCCTGGGTCTGGTGGTCTGAGTGGGTCTGAGTGGGTCTGCTGGTCTGTGGATCTCTGGGTCTTTGGGTCTGGTGGTCTCTGGGTCTCTCTCCCCACTGTCCTCAGTTCTGAATGAAGACTTTTATCTCTCTCATAAATCTAAGAATGCTGCTCTGCTCCGTTGTCCTCAGGTTTGTCATGTGTGGTGAAAGGACCACCCCCTCCTGTGCTTTGCCCCTCCCACCAAAACAGCTTTCACTTTAATTTAAGTGAGGAGCAGAGGGATCATGGACTCAGAAGCAGCTGATGGTTTAGTTTAGGCAACATCATGAGTTTATTCAGACCAGGGCAGTCAAGATTAATCATAGTTAACCACAGTTATACCATGGTCTTTGTGAATACTCGATTCTGATTGGCTCTGGAAATTCCATTGGTTCCAATTAGCTTCTGATATACGGACACCTTTCAAACTTCTCAAGTAGTCCCAGTCAAGAAATCTTTTCACTGTTCCAAATTAATGCGCAACAGCCTTTAACCATTACTCTGTTAGGACTAACCATAGCAACCTGAGACAGTCATATTTTCTGAGTCTGAGCAGGCGTTTCGGCTTGACTTTTTTTTCCCCCGGTCAAAACGACCGGCAGTCCTCAAGAATTCCAGATATTCAGAACAACTACCGAACATTTGCTTTAACATTATTTTGCTGCATTAATAGCAGCAAAACACATAAATCTCTCTCTTTTTTATTTTTTTGTGGAAGTGGTTTAAAGTAAACAAGGAAAGCCGCGCGCTTGTCCTTACACACGCATTCTTACATACTACATGCCCACGTTAAACTGAGCACGTTAGCCAGTTAGCACATTGGCCACTAATATCATAACTTTGCAGCTTACAACAGCCAAATACCATCCTCCCCTGACAACAACGAAGCATCCAAACACATAACAAAGGTGCTCTGTTAACTGGACACTGCGCTAGAACTCTACATTTTAAATGAAAAATGAGTCTTACCGTCAGCTAATATCAGTCCTCATGATGATATAACTGTAACCTCTCTGAAGAGAGACAGAGCCTTCGTTATCAGCTCCAAGCGGTCTCTGCCGTTCTGCACCATGTGATTCTGTGTTGACTACAATCCAACTTTATCTGAGGATTGGTCATAGGTAGTTCATTGAAGTCCACTATTCTGTTCGGCGTAGGCCCCTCTCTCTGCTGCTGCATCAGTGTTTACAACGCTCAACTATACAGTTCCCTTTGTTTCAGCCTCTTCATTACTCACAGTGATGACATAAAATCCCTCCATACCGCTGATGATATTAAGCCTTTGGTTAACCAGGAAAACCTCACTGAGATTAAGATTCTGCTTTACGAGAAAGCTCTGGTCAAACTTTTCCACTTTCCCTGCAGAGTCCCCAGCAGTACTGAGCACGCTCAGAGAGATTAACTTACTTTTATGTCATTGTGCATACATAATTAGCCATGTGCTTGCCGTCTGAGGAGATAAACAACCCCAGCACCACAGGACAGTAGATGTAGTAAGATTAGGCAACTTCTAGTTTATATTAATGCATTCTCGCAACATATCTTCTAGGTTACACAAAATATAATCTGCAAGTATTCAGTATTTACTTATCTGGTCATTTGCATGTTTTCTGCCGGACTTTTGACTGGTTATATTTTTATCTGCCGGACTTCCACCCTTTTTACCAGCCAATGACCGGCAAAAATGCTGGCTAATGGAAACTCAGGCAGGGAGTACAGCGCTGCCAGCCTAAGGAGCATAAGGAGCCTGCAGACCAGCATCAACCATCACTTTACTGACATAAATAAAATGACAGACTCCAGGTTTAAGACCAGTAAGCTAAGACGGTCTTATCTTTTATATCCGTCATGCGTCTTGTTTCCAGGCTAACCTTAACACTGAGTATCACAAAAAAACTCACTTCCCTCCTGTTCTCACTGCTATAAACTATTGTCAGAGGATTCAAATAACACAAACAAAAGAAAAGAAGCCATTATTTCTTTGTAAAGCCAACGAGGAAACGCGTCGGACAATTCACACCTCCACGTCGTCCATTAATCCCTGATAATTGGACACCTCTTCGGGCATTAACCCTTACTTAATGCACTGTTCAGGAATAATCTCATGCTTTATTGAGCCACATGTGAGGGCTGAGACATCCCATCACTGATACAGATGTTTGCTCTGTGCTGGAACAGGCTCCTGATGACTCCACCCCCCCCCCCCAGAGTGGCTGAGGTCAGCAGAGCGTGTGCGGCGTCAATCCCCGTCCTCTGTGAATGCTGTACGGACCGGGGGGCCGCTGGCTGCAGCATGTGCTTACTCAGAGAGATTTTATTCACGTGAATAAATTCCTTTGACCAATGGGACGCTGCCGGGACGCTCTCCGCACACCACCTGTGAGCGCCAAACGCTCGCTGTAGGGACCATCTGAAGGGGGTCAGACAGAAAACAATCAGAGACATTTCCACCTTAAAGCCGTCGTTTAGAAGCAGATCTAACTGTTGGGAGGATGGCGTCTGTCCTGTTTCCACAGAGTGCCATGATCGCCTGCTTTCAGAACAACAAAGCTTTAGGGCTGAAAATTTCACTCAAACTGGGTTGGAGCTGCAGTTTGGTCTAGTGCAATGTTCAAACTGTTGTAGGGTCATGGTCTCTGTGTGACAAAGTTCCACTGTGACTGGAGCAGAGATCTGCAGCTTGTTTCACACACGTGTAAAAATGAATCATCTTTACTTGTGCAGAAAGCCCAAAGATCACCTTCATCAATCGTGTTTATGTGCCTCTAAAGTCTTTTAGCTTTTATTAAGAAGAGAATGATGACAATAATTTAATACCACAGACCAAACAGAAATCCCAGGAGAAGTCAGAACACTTTCCAGGATCATTCAGCCCTCTCAGTCTTACCTACAGCCTGTAGACCTCATGAGTCCACATCGTCAGACTCCTCATGTGAACAGTAAAACCAACAGGAATGTTTGGACTAAATCTGACATTGAACATGTTTAACTCTTTAGAGTTCACATCCAGCTCATCCACAGTAAAGCTCTGCCTCCCTCCTAACAGTGGGAGGACGGAGACACCGGCTGCTGCAGAAACCAGATCATCACCCTCAGGTCACATCAGCCTACCTGGCTACCTGGATGGGCGTGTCTTTGCTAACTTTATCCCCCGCTGGGACAAAGGCAGGCTGCAGAGCGGAGCCCCGTGGCCTCTTTGAAACCTAATGCCTGCCTGAACCCCGTCACTACTCTCTCTCTCTCTCTCTGAACATGGCACGCTAAAATCAGCCAATCAGAAGCTCACACCTGTTTGTTTACATGGCAACAATAACGGGCCACTAAACTCTGGGCAATTTGCTGTTTTCAAGTAAACTTTCAAACAAAGCAACTTAATTGCATGAAAACATTGTCAACATTTTCCATAGAAGCTGGGACAGAGCGGAAGCTGATCCGACGGGTGCTACTCACATCCTCTTTGTGGTTTTAGGGGACCAGGATCTTAAACTTTAGATGCTGACACCTGTTCAGGTTAAAGTTTCTTCACAGTGAAAACAGCAGTCAGGCTGTGGTCTCCAGCAGGGATGGGGATCGAAACCCGGGTCCATAAGGACCCGGTTCTGTGTTTTTGAAATACCTGAAAAATCAGTAACGTTTCAGCTTATCACAGTCAATATCAATAAAAATGAACGCCCCCCATCCCTAGTCTCCAGCTGTTTTTACAAACTCTAAAATCAGTGCTCTCCTCTGTCACTAATCAGCATCCACTGAAGAGTCTAAAGACCAGGGTCCTGCTGGAGCTTCAGAAACATGATGGTTAAAGCTGAAGCTCTCTGGGAGGCCTGTTCAAATGCCTGACTGAATCTGGACTTCTGCAGAGTGAGTCATACCCATCACATGAACATGTGTGACAATCATCTGGGAAAGCTCCCATAGAAGGGCAGAACTTTTCAGAAAGCTCTCATATGGTGATTGGAGGAGCGTTTTGTCTGTCACATTCATGACGGGCCAATCAGAGCGATGAATGATGTAGTGTGCATGCTATAGGTGTGCTGACAGGCCTTAGGTTGTTAATGGTGGAGCTTGCTTAGACAGTGCCCTCACCTCCCAAATTCTTTCAAAATTTCAAATTCTCCAGTTATCTTGATAAGAAGAGTTCCTGTTTGTCCCTGATCGACGCAGGTCCAAAGCCAGCCTCCTTATTACAGCAGCAGGAACCACCTGGCCATCTAAAACTAACTCTGATATCAGGAGTAAAGGAAGGAGAAAAAAAAATATCTGGGGGAAAAGACATGAATGTTCACGTTATCACAGGAAAACTGAGTGAAATGAAACCTGGACAGAGCCGCTGCTCCAGATTATAAACCACATACACACGTGGACAAAATAGTTGGTACCCCTCTGTTAATGAAAGAAAAACCCACAGTGGTCACAGAAATAACTTGAATCTGACAAAAGTGATAATAAATAAAAATTCAATGAAAATTAACCAATGAAAATCAGACATTGCTTTTGAACTGTGGTTCAACAGAATTATTTAAAAAAACAAACCCATGAAACAGGCCTGGACAAAAATGATGGTACCCTTAACTTAATATCTTGTTGCTCAACCTTTTGAGGCAATCACTGCAATCAAACGGTTTCTGTAACTCTCAGTGAGACTTCTGCTCCTCTCAGCAGGTATTTTGGCCCACTCCTCATCAGCAAACTGCTCCAGTTGTCTCAGGTTTGAAGGGTGCCTTCTCCAGACGCCATGTTTCAGCTCCTTCCACAGATGTTCAGTAGGATTTAGATCAGGGCTCATAGAAGGCCACTTCAGAATAGTCCAGTGTTTTGCTCTTAGCCATTCTTGGCTGTTTTTAGCTGTGTGTTTGGGTCATTATCCTGTTGCAAGACCCATGACCTGTGACTGAGACCAAGCTTTCTGACACTGGGCAGCACATTTCTCTCTAGAATACCTTGATAGTCTTGAGATTTCATTGTACCCTGCACAGATTCAAGACACCCTGTGCCAGATGCAGCAAAGCAGCCCCAGAACATAACAGAGCCTCCTCCATGTTTCACAGCAGGGACAGTCTTCTTTTCTTGGTATGCTTCATTTCTGCATCTGTGAACATAGAGCTGATGTTTCCCTGTCCATAAAGTTCCAGTTTTGTCTGGTCTGTCCATAGGACATTCTCCCAGAAGCTTTGTGGCTTGTCAACATGTAGTTTGGCAAATTCCAGTCTGGCTTTTTTATGATTTGTTTTCAACAGTGGCGTCCTCCTTGGTCGTCTCCCATGAAGTCCACTTTGGCTCAAACAACGACGGATGGACATGGATAGGGACATGTTCAACCAAGGTGTGTCCTCTTATTAGCATCACAGGTGTCTACTAACTTGTAATCAGCCAGTCGGCCTATTTAAAGGGTGACAAGTAGTCACTGTGCTGTTTGGTGACATGGTGTGTACCACACTAAACATGGACCAGAGGAAGCCAAGGAGAGAGCTGTCCCAGGAGATTAGAAAGAAAATGATAGACAAGCATGTTAAAGGTAAAGGCTATAAGACCATCTCCAAGCAGCTTGATGTTCCTGTGACTACAGTTGACCATATTATTCAGAAATTTAAGATCCACAAGACTGTAGCCAACCTCCCTGGACGTGGCTGCAGGAGGAAAACTGATGACAAATCAAAGAGACGGATAATACGAATGGTAACAAAAGAGCCCAGAACAACCTCCAAAGACATTAAAGGTCAACTCCAAGGTCAAGGTACATCAGTGTCAGATCGCACCATCCGTCGTTGTTTGAGCCAAAGTGGACTTCATGGGAGACGACCAAGGAGGACACCACTGTTGAAAACAAATCATAAAAAAGCCAGACTGGAATTTGCCAAACTGCATGTTGACAAGCCACAAAGCTTCTGGGAGAATGTCCTATGGACAGACCAGACAAAACTGGAACTTTATGGACAGGGAAACATCAGCTCTATGTTCACAGACGCAAAAATGAAGCATACCAAGAAAAGAAGACTGTCCCTGCTGTGAAACATGGAGGAGGCTCTGTTATGTTCTGGGGCTGCTTTGCTGCATCTGGCACAGGGTGTCTTGAATCTGTGCAGGGTACAATGAAATCTCAAGACTATCAAGGTATTCTAGAGAGAAATGTGCTGCCCAGTGTCAGAAAGCTTGGTCTCAGTCGCAGGTCATGGGTCTTGCAACAGGATAATGACCCAAACACACAGCTAAAAACAGCCAAGAATGGCTAAGAGCAAAACACTGGACTATTCTGAAGTGGCCTTCTATGAGCCCTGATCTAAATCCTACTGAATATCTGTGGAAGGAGCTGAAACATGGTGTCTGGAGAAGGCACCCTTCAAACCTGAGACAACTGGAGCAGTTTGCTGATGAGGAGTGAGCCAAAATACCTGCTGAGAGGAGCAGAAGTCTCACTGAGAGTTACAGAAACCGTTTGATTGCAGTGATTGCCTCAAAAGGTTGTGCAACAAGATATTAAGTTAAGGGTACCATCATTTTTGTCCAGGCCTGTTTCATGGGTTTGTTTTTTTAAATAATTCTGTTGAACCACAGTTCAAAAGCAATGTCTGATTTTCATTGGTTAATTTTCATTGAATTTTTATTTATTATCACTTTTGTCAGATTCAAGTTATTTCTGTGACCATTGTGGGTTTTTCTTTCATTAACAGAGGGGTACCAACTATTTTGTCCACGTGTGTATGTACCATGACAGCTGTGCTGCAGGTAGCAGGTGTTAAAGGCTCCCTGTGAATGTCCATGCTGCTGAGCTGCGCTGAGCCTCCTTTCTGTATGTAAACAGGATAGAGCTCAGCGGCTGCAGCACTGATAAGAAGCACGCCAATAAAGCTGAGCTGATTAGTGCACAGCTGAGCTGATAAACTCTCCAGCCACCATCCTGCTACAATACACCCTTTAACAGCTGACAGACCTGCATGTCCTCTCTCTAGGTACCTGTGCCAATGCAAATGCTCTACATAAGGATGCTGATGCTGAGATGGCGGTGTCAGGGTGGATCCTTTTTGGTGCAGGTCGATCTAAAGCCTGCAGGTGAACAGCTGCAGAAAGCAGAGGAGGTGTGAGTTCAGAACTACGGACCCTAACCGCTGAACCCTACCATCCATGAGAGGCTATGGGAGCATTTAGGATTTTAGCAACAACCAGGACGTCTGGAGGTGGGCGACTGAAGTCGTGACATATGCAGCAACAACACCTCAGAGGATCACTGACCTTTAAAGATTTCACCTGGACAGGGTTTTTAATCCTCAAGGCTCCATGACTGTGAGGGTTCATTTAAACTATGCTGCAGCAGGACTGACCCCCTTACCCAGTGAACCCAGACCGTCCCAGGTCTCACCAACCTGAGCACGGCTAAGTCCTCCACACCCACCCTCATCACTCAGAGATCAGACACACGTTCATCAGAGGAGCGGTCTGAGAGTCTGGCAGCACCGCTGCTGCTTCAGATGTTCAGAAGTTTTTACACCTGTACCAAAATAAAAGCTGAAATCTCACCCTGACATCAGGATCCAGAGCCTTTAGTAACTGTAGCCCAGATTCCTCCATGTCTGTCTCTGCTGAGATGGTTCTACTTCTTGACTGGGATCCATCTGTGCTAAATTAACCTGATTGGACATGATTCTAAAGCCACGCCCCTCTCTATAGAAGGCCTTACAGCTGGCAGTGATATCAGAGCAGAAACCAAAGGTCAAAGGTCAGAGGAGCTGCAGAGCTCAGAGACAGGATTGTTGACAGGCACAGATCTGGGGAGACTACAGAAACATTTCTGCTGCTTTGAAGGTTCCAGAGAGAAGTCTGGACCAACCAGGACTCCTCTAGAGCTGGGCACGGGGGAGAAGGACCTTAGAGAGAGAGGAGACCAGGAACCTGACGGTCCGTCTAACTGAGCTCCAGAGATCCTGGAGGAGATGGGACAAAGATCTAGAAGGAGAACCATCACTGCAGCCCTCCACCAAAGCTCGCTTAGCTTTCATGTGACTCACTCTGAGGAGAGGCATCAGGGGTCAGACTGGACTCAGGGGTCAGACTGGACTCAGGGGTCAGACTGGACTCAGGGGTCAGACTGGACTCCAGGGGTCAGACTGGACTCAGGGGTCAGACTGGACTCAGGGGTCAGACTGGACTCAGGGGTCAGACTGGACTCCAGGGGTCAGACTGGACTCCAGGGGTCAGACTGGACTCCAGGGGTCAGACTGGACTCCAGGGGTCAGACTGGACTCAGGGGTCAGACTGGACTCAGGGGTCAGACTGGACTCCAGGGGTCAGACTGGACTCAGGGGTCAGACTGGACTCAGGGGTCAGACTGGACTCAGGGGTCAGACTGGACTCCAGGGGTCAGACTGGACTCAGGGGTCAGACTGGACTCCAGGGGTCAGACTGGACTCAGGGGTCAGACTGGACTCAGGGGTCAGACTGGACTCAGGGGTCAGACTGGACTCAGGGGTCAGACTGGACTCCAGGGGTCAGACTGGACTCAGGGGTCAGACTGGACTCCAGGGGTCAGACTGGACTCAGGGGTCAGACTGGACTCCAGGGGTCAGACTGGACTCAGGGGTCAGACTGGACTCAGGGGTCAGACTGGACTCAGGGGTCAGACTGGACTCAGGGGTCAGACTGGACTCAGGGGTCAGACTGGACTCAGGGGTCAGACTGGACTCAGGGGTCAGACTGGACTCCAGGGGTCAGACTGGACTCCAGGGGTCAGACTGGACTCAGGGGTCAGACTGGACTCAGGGGTCAGACTGGACTCAAGGGTCAGACTGGACTCCAGGGGGCCGACTGGACTCAGGGTCAGACTGGACTCAGGGGTCAGACTGGACTCAGGGGTCAGACTGGACTCCAGGGGTCAGACTGGACTCAGGGGTCAGACTGGACTCCAGGGGTCAGACTGGACTCAGGGGTCAGACTGGACTCAGGGGTCAGACTGGACTCAGGGGTCAGACTGGACTCCAGGGGTCAGACTGGACTCAGGGGTCAGACTGGACTCCAGGGGTCAGACTGGACTCAGGGGTCAGACTGGACTCAGGGGTCAGACTGATCTTTGGGAGTCTGACTGGTCTTTGGGAGTCAGACTGGTCTTTGGGGGTCAGACTGGTCTTTGGGAGTCAGCCTGGTCTTTGGGAGTCAGACTGGTCTTTGGGGGTCAGACTGGTCTTTGGGAGTCAGCCTGGTCTTTGGGAGTTAGACTGGTCTTTTGGGCTCAGACTGGTCTTTGGGAGTCAGACTGGTCTTTGGGAGTCAGGACTGGTCTTTGGGAGTCAGACTGGTGTTTGGGGGTCAGACTGGTCTTTGGGAGACAGACTGGTGTTTGGGGGTCAGACTGGTCTTTGGAGGATCAGACTGGTGTTTGGGGGTCAGACTGGTCTTTTGGGGTCAGACTGGTGTTTGGGGGTCAGACTGGTCTTTTGGGGTCAGACTGGTCTTTGGAGGATCAGACTGGTGTTTGGGGGTCAGACTGGTCTTTGGGGGTCAGACTGGTGTTTGGGGGTCAGACTGGTCTTTTGGGGTCAGACTGGTCTTTGGAGGATCAGACTGGTGTTTGGGGGTCAGACTGGTCTTTGGGGGTCAGACTGGTCTTTGGGGGTCAGACTGGTGTTTGGGGGTCAGACTGGTGTTTGGGAGACAGACTGGTGTTTGGGGGTCAGACTGGTCTTTTGGGGTCAGACTGGTGTTTGGGGGTCAGACTGGTGTTTGGGGGTCAGACTGGTGTTTGGGGGTCAGACTGGTGTTTGGGGGTCAGACTGGTGTTTGGGGGTCAGACTGGTCTTTTGGGGTCAGACTGGTGTTTGGGGGTCAGACTGGTGTTTGGGGGTCAGACTGGTCTTTGGGGGTCAGACTGGTCTTTGGGGGTCAGACTGGTGTTTGGGGGTCAGACTGGTGTTTGGGGGTCAGACTGGTCTTTGGAGGATCAGACTGGTGTTTGGGGGTCAGACTGGTGTTTGGGGGTCAGACTGGTGTTTGGGGGTCAGACTGGTGTTTGGAGGATCAGACTGGTGTTTAGGGGTCAGACTGGACTCAGGGGTCAGACTGGACTCCAGGGGTCAGACTGGACTCAGGGGTCAGACTGGACTCAGGGGTCAGACTGGACTCCAGGGGTCAGACTGGACTCAGGGGTCAGACTGGACTCCAGGGGTCAGACTGGACTCAGGGGTCAGACTGGACTCCAGGGGTCAGACTGGACTCAGGGGTCAGACTGGACTCAGGGGTCAGACTGGACTCAGGGGTCAGACTGGACTCCAGGGGTCAGACTGGACTCAGGGGTCAGACTGGACTCAGGGGTCAGACTGGACTCCAGGGGTCAGACTGGACTCAGGGGTCAGACTGGACTCAGGGGTCAGACTGGACTCCAGGGGTCAGACTGGACTCAGGGGTCAGACTGGACTCAGGGGTCAGACTGGACTCAGGGGTCAGACTGGACTCCAGGGGTCAGACTGGACTCAGGGGTCAGACTGGACTCCAGGGGTCAGACTGGACTCCAGGGGTCAGACTGGACTCAGGGGTCAGACTGGACTCCAGGGGTCAGACTGGACTCAGGGGTCAGACTGGACTCAGGGGTCAGACTGGACTCAGGGGTCAGACTGGACTCAGGGGTCAGACTGATCTTTGGGAGTCTGACTGGTCTTTGGGAGTCAGACTGGTCTTTGGGGGTCGGACTGGTCTTTGGGAGTCAGCCTGGTCTTTGGGGGTCAGACTGGTCTGCAGGAGTCAGACTGGTCTTTGGGAGTTAGACTGGTCTTTTGGGCTCAGACTGGTCTTTGGGAGTCAGACTGGTCTTTGGGAGTCAGACTGGTCTTTGGGAGTCAGGACTGTGTTTGGGGGTCAGACTGGTGTTTGGGGGTCAGACTGGTCTTTGGGGGTCAGACTGGTGTTTGGGGGTCAGACTGGTCTTTGGAGGATCAGACTGGTCTTTTGGGGTCAGACTGGTGTTTGGGGGTCAGACTGGTCTTTTGGGGTCAGACTGGTCTTTGGGAGTCAGACTGGTCTTTGGGAGTTAGACTGGTCTTTTGGGCTCAGACTGGTCTTTGGGAGTCAGACTGGTCTTTGGGAGTCAGACTGGTCTTTGGGAGTCAGGACTGGTCTTTGGGAGTCAGGACTGTGTTTGGGGGTCAGACTGGTGTTTGGGGGTCAGACTGGTCTTTGGGGGTCAGACTGGTGTTTGGGGGTCAGACTGGTGTTTGGGGGTCAGACTGGTGTTTGGGGTCAGACTGGTGTTTGGGGTCAGACTGGTCTTTGGGGTCAGACTGGTGTTTGGGGTCAGACTGGTCTTTTGGGGTCAGACGGGTCTTTGGGCGTCAGTCCGGTGTTTGGGGGTCAGACTGGTCTTTGGGGGTCAGACTGGTGTTTGGGGGTCAGACTGGTCTTTTGGGGTCAGACTGGTCTTTGGAGGATCAGACTGGTGTTTGGGGGTCAGACTGGTGTTTGGGGTCAGACTGGTGTTTGGGGGTCAGACTGGTGTTTGGGGGTCAGACTGGTGTTTGGGGGTCAGACTGGTGTTTGGGAGACAGACTGGTGTTTGGGGGTCAGACTGGTCTTTTGGGGTCAGACTGGTCTTTGGAGGATCAGACTGGTGTTTGGGGGTCAGACTGGTGTTTGGGGTAAGACAGGTGTTTGGGGGTCAGAATGGTCTTTTGGGGACACACTGGTGGTTTGGGGTCCGACTGGTGTTTGGGGGTCAGACTGGTGTTTGGGGGTCAGACTGGTGTTTGGGGGTCAGACTGGTGTTTGGGGGTCAGACTGGTCTTTGGAGGATCAGACTGGTCTTTTGGGATCAGACTGGTGTTTGGGGGTCAGACTGGTGTTTGGGGGTCAGACTGGTCTTTGGAGGATCAGACTGGTCTTTTGGGGTCAGACTGGTGTTTGGGGGTCAGACTGGTGTTTGGGGGTCAGACTGGTGTTTGGGGATCAGACTGGTCTTTGGGGGTCAGACTGGTGTTTGGGGGTCAGACTGGTCTTTGGAGGATCAGACTGGTCTTTTGGGGTCAGACTGGTGTTTGGGGGTCAGGACTATGCGTTGTGAGCGTGCTGTCGCTCCCTGGACTCGCTCGGCCCTCCCTCTCCTCCTCCCCTGGTCTATCTCCCTCCTATCTGGGCTCATTACAGAAACAAAGAGCCCTGAGAGCATCAAAGAGGCCATTGTTCTCTCTGACCCCCAACCCCCCACCACAGACACAAGGAGGGAAAGTGACAGACAGAGGGGCCAGTGTACCAGCAGGGAGGGGCCCAGACCAGGACGGAGGACTGAAATGATGAAGTGAAGATCATCTGCTGCCTCTGCTCTCATTTACATCAAATACAGAGACCATTGTCTGCTAGAGAGGCTTCCAGACCTCCAGATAATCACAGCAGAGCTTCCAGCAGAGGACCAGGGTATCTGCGCTGTGATTGGATGTTTATTCCAGGTGTTTCTGAGCTGTAAAATAAGCTTCCTCTTTGAAGAACCAGGTCTGTCAGCAGTTCAGGGTCAGGTTGAGGCGCCTTATCAGGACTGATCTAAATGAGCAGTTTGTTAGCGAACACAGAGACGATGACGGATCAGACAGAAACAAACGATCACTGATGCCTGTTAGCGAACACAGAGACGATGACGGATCAGACAGAAACAAACGATCACTGATGCCTGTTAGCGAACACAGAGACGATGACGGATCAGACAGAAACAAACGATCACTGATGCCTGTTAGCGAACACAGAGACGATGACGGATCAGACAGAAACAAACGATCACTGATGCCTGTTAGCGAACACAGAGACGATGACGGATCAGACAGAAACAAACGATCACTGATGCCTGTTAGCAAACACAGAGACGATGACGGATCAGACAGAAACAAACGATCACTGATGTCTCCCAGTAAACCACTGCTGACTTTCTATTGTTCTGCTTTATGGAGCTGATGAAGTTTAACTGAGGAAGGAGAAGGAGGAGAGTCTGGACCACATGTGGGTTTGACAGCCTCTAAACATTACCGCCATAAAAACACACATCAGCTCTGGGGAGGGGCCCAAAACCCTGGACTGATGTGGTCCTGGTACCAACACATCTGGTACCTGCTGATCTGAATCCACACAGCCACGGTCTGATTATGTTACCGTCATGAGGACAGGACTGTGGATGAGTGAATGTTCATCCCTTCACAATCATCTGCTTCAGCGGCACCACTGTCTGAGAAGAGGCTGTAAAAGTGGTGACAGAACTGCTAAGTGATGGCGGGCTAATCTGGCATACAATGATGCATGCAGTCATCCTGGCACGCCATGCACAGAGAGAGAAACGCCGCCGCCATCCTTCAGGTAAGGCCATCAGTAGAGTGACATCTCTGTTACTGAACCCTTTCCTGCAGCAGCTGGCTGCCTGTCCATAAATCACCATCCTCTCTCAGGCGTGGCACCACTGGCCCAGGAAGGACTCTGAAGTGCTCTGCTGGCTCTCTGGGTGTGGGTCAGTGATGAGAGATGATCTGAAGGTGACTGACAGCTTTAGTGCTGCAGCATCAGGAACAATCAGGACCACTAACAGTTTTAGAAATGTCCTTAGCATATCTTTAACCCGTCCGTGTGAAATGATGCTCCCATGATGTGAACCTGCAGCTCAGAGCTCACCAGAACAGGCTGTTATAGAGAGAGAGATCATGATGATTAGCGAACACAGATGACTCAGCCAATCAGACAGAAAAAACCATGATGCTGTAGCTAAGAACACGAGGAATAAGCAGCGGCCCATGCTCTGCTTGTTGTGCTTGCATGTGCACGCCTGATAATCTAGTCCTGAAATGCTGGGCAGTCTTACTGTATCTGTGGAAGGTTTGATGCTATCAAAGACGGACTACTGTCCAGTCCTAGTGGGACCCAGGGACAGGGACCAGCCCAAGCAGTGACCTAAGGGCAGGCAGCAGACATCACTCCACTGATGAAGGATGATGGCTCTGAACCCCGTAGGACCCTCGCAGCCCTAAACACAGCTGGGGGGTCATCAGAGAACTCAGAGACCAGCAGAGATGGACCACATGTGGGTTTGACAGCCTCTAAACATTACCGCCATAAAAACACACATCAGCTCTGGGGAGGGGCCCAAAACCCTGGACTGATGTGGTCCTGGTACCAACACATCTGGTACCTGCTGATCAGTGAATCCAGCTGGAGCACTGTCTGATTATGTTGTTAGCAGACTGAGGATATGACTGTGGATGAGTGAATGTTCTGTTCCATCACAGACACACAGTTTAAACAGAATCATGAGGCGACGCCGCCACTGATGTTTCTACCAGAGCACCTTCATCTCCTTAGAGAGGCCTCACAGCCTCATCCTGCAGTGTCAGCATGGACACACACACACCTATACACACACACAGAGGCCGTCTGCAGCAGCAGACAGAATGAAGCGCATAAAGATGCGACGGCTCGAAGGTGATCAGGATTAATGGGGTTATTGGTTGTCTGATTTACAGCTAAAACATACAGGACTGCAAAGAGTCTGCTCTGCAGGGACGGCTGTCAGCGGACTGAGACTCACTAACACACACAGAGGTCTGAGACTCACTAACACACAGAGGTCTGAGACTCACTAACACACACAGAGGTCTGAGACTCACTAACACACACAGAGGTCTGAGACTCACTAACACACACAGAGGTCTGAGACTCACTAACACACACAGAGGTCTGAGACTCACTAACACACACAGAGGTCTGAGACTCACTAACACACAGAGGTCTGAGACTCACTAACACACACAGAGGTCTGAGACTCACTAACACACACAGAGGTCTGAGACTCACTAACACACACAGAGGTCTGAGACTCACTAACACGCACAGAGGTCTGAGACTCACTAACACGCACAGAGGTCTGAGACTCACTAACACACACAGAGGTCTGAGACTCACTAACACACACAGAGGTCTGAGACTCACTAACACACACAGAGGTCTGAGACTCACTAACACACAGAGGTCTGAGACTCACTAACACACACAGAGGTCTGAGACTCACTAACACACACAGAGGTCTGAGACTCACTAACACACACAGAGGTCTGAGACTCACTAACACACAGAGGTCTGAGACTCACTAACACACAGAGGTCTGAGACTCACTAACACACAGAGGTCTGAGACTCACTAACACACAGAGGTCTGAGACTCACTAACACACAGAGGTCTGAGACTCACTAACACACAGAGGTCTGAGACTCACTAACACACACAGAGGTCTGAGACTCACTAACACACACAGAGGTCTGAGACTCAGTAACACACACAGAGGTCTGAGACTCACTAACACACACAGAGGTCTGAGACTCACTAACACACAGAGGTCTGAGACTCAGTAACACACACAGAGGTCTGAGACTCACTAACACACACAGAGGTCTGAGACTCACTAACACACAGAGGTCTGAGACTCACTAACACACACAGAGGTCTGAGACTCAGTAACACACACAGAGGTCTGAGACTCACTAACACACACAGAGGTCTGAGACTCACTAACACACAGAGGTTTCTGAGACTCACTAACACACACAGAGGTCTGAGACTCACTAACACACACAGAGGTCAGCATGAGACTCACTAACACACACACAGAGGTCTGAGACTCAGATAACACACAGAGGTCTGAGACTCACTAACACACAGAGGTCTGAGACTCACTAACACACAGAGGTCTGAGACTCACTAACACACAGAGGTCTGAGACTCACTAACACACACAGAGGTCTGAGACTCACTAACACACACAGAGGTCTGAGACTCACTAACACACAGAGGTCTGAGACTCAGTAACACACACAGAGGTCTGAGACTCACTAACACACAGAGGTCTGAGACTCACTAACACACAGAGGTCTGAGACTCACTAACACACAGAGGTCTGAGACTCACTAACACACAGAGGTCTGAGACTCACTAACACACAGAGGTCTGAGACTCACTAACACACAGAGGTCTGAGACTCACTAACACACAGAGGTCTGAGACTCACTAACACACACAGAGGTCTGAGACTCACTAACACACACAGAGGTCTGAGACTCACTAACACACAGAGGTCTGAGACTCAGTAACACACACAGAGGTCTGAGACTCACTAACACACAGAGGTCTGAGACTCAGTAACACACACAGAGGTCTGAGACTCACTAACACACAGAGGTCTGAGACTCACTAACACACAGAGGTCTGAGACTCACTAACACACAGAGGTCTGAGACTCACTAACACACAGAGGTCTGAGACTCACTAACACACACAGAGGTCTGAGACTCACTAACACACACAGAGGTCTGAGACTCACTAACACACACAGAGGTCTGAGACTCACTAACACACACAGAGGTCTGAGACTCACTAACACACAGAGGTCTGAGACTCACTAACACACACAGAGGTCTGAGACTCACTAACACACAGAGGTCTGAGACTCACTAACACACACAGAGGTCTGAGACTCACTAACACACACAGAGGTCTGAGACTCACTAACACACACAGAGGTCTGAGACTCACTAACACACACAGAGGTCTGAGACTCACTAACACACACAGAGGTCTGAGACTCACTAACACACACAGAGGTCTGAGACTCACTAACACACACAGAGGTCTGAGACTCACTAACACACAGAGGTCTGAGACTCACTAACACACACAGAGGTCTGAGACTCACTAACACACACAGAGGTCTGAGACTCACTAACACACACAGAGGTCTGAGACTCACTAACACACACAGAGGTCTGAGACTCACTAACACACACAGAGGTCTGAGACTCACTAACACACAGAGGTCTGAGACTCACTAACACACACAGAGGTCTGAGACTCACTAACACACACAGAGGTCTGAGACTCACTAACACACACAGAGGTCTGAGACTCACTAACACACACAGAGGTCTGAGACTCACTAACACACACAGAGGTCTGAGACTCACTAACACACACAGAGGTCTGAGACTCACTAACACACACAGAGGTCTGAGACTCACTAACACACAGAGGTCTGAGACTCACTAACACACACAGAGGTCTGAGACTCACTAACACACAGAGGTCTGAGACTCAGTAACACACACAGAGGTCTGAGACTCACTAACACACACAGAGGTCTGAGACTCACTAACACACACAGAGGTCTGAGACTCACTAACACACACAGAGGTCTGAGACTCACTAACACACACAGAGGTCTGAGACTCACTAACACACAGAGGTCTGAGACTCACTAACACACAGAGGTCTGAAGACTCTCTGACACTTTCAGGACACACTTGCACACATTTTGCTTAAAGCACACCTTAGGTCCCCCTACCCCCTCCTTAGGCGTGGCCTTGAGTGAAAGAAGAATGACTGATATCCATAATGGAAGTTTGACACAGTTCTCAGCATCATCCCGTCTTCTTCTTCTGCTCGTATCTTTGTGCCACGGCTACCACTCAGACCAGACTGTAGGGCTCAAACAGGTTTGGGTACGGGTGCCCTGGAGGATCTTTGTCCTCGGGTTGAGTTCAGCTGCTCTGGTCTGTTTGTGTGAGGCCGCCTCCATGATAACAGTTTACCCTCCAACACTAAACACTGCTCACTGCTGCTAAACGGGTCGATTTACAGCCTTTCAGAGTCCATGGAGGATAGTGTTTATGTAATTTTAGTCTCAGGGAGTAAATCCAGGCGATAAGAGGAGAGAGAGGCAGGAGAGGAGGGCGAGTGAGGAGGGAAGGAAAAGGGGGGAAAAGGTGGAAATGGGCGAAGAGGTTAAAAAAAGTGGACAGGATTTCATTTGACAGCCACACCTTCCTCCGACCGACACTACCTTTCCGTTTCCCACCCTTTCCTGAACACAAACATGCCCCCAGGTTCACTCACTCCTAATATTACACCAGATGTCACATCAAGAGGCTGAGAGCGAGGGAGAGAGCGAGGGAGAGAGCGAGGGAGACAGCGAGGGAGAGAGGGAGACAGCAAGGGAGAGAGCGAGGGAGACAGCGAGGGAGAGAGCGAGGGAGAGAGCGAGGGAGAGAGCGAGGGAGACAGCGAGGGAGAGAGGGAGACAGCAAGGGAGAGAGGGAGACAGCAAGGGAGAGAGCGAGGGAGAGAGCGAGGGAGACAGCGAGGGAGAGAGGGAGACAGCGAGGGAGAGAGGGAGACAGCAAGGGAGAGAGCGAGGGAGACAGCGAGGGAGAGAGTGAGGGAGACAGCAAGGGAGGGAGTGAGGGAGAGAGCGAGGGAGAGAGCGAGGGAGACAGCGAGGGAGAGAGGGAGACAGCAAGGGAGAGAGCGAGGGAGACAGCAAGGGAGAGAGCGAGGGAGACAGCGAGGGAGAGAGGGAGACAGCAAGGGAGAGAGCGAGGGAGACAGCAAGGGAGGGAGTGAGGGAGAGAGCAAGAGGAGACAGCAAGGGAGGGAGTGAGGGAGAGAGCTAGGGAGACAGCAAGGGAGGGAGTGAGGGAGAGAGCGAGGGAGAGAGCCAGGCAGAGAGCGAGGGAGAGAGGGAGACAGCAAGGGAGAGAGCGAGGGAGACAGCAAGGGAGAGAGCGAGGGAGACAGCGAGGGAGAGAGGGAGACAGCAAGGGAGAGAGCGAGGGAGACAGCAAGGGAGGGAGTGAGGGAGAGAGCAAGGGAGACAGCAAGGGAGGGAGTGAGGGAGAGAGCGAGGGAGACAGCAAGGGAGGGAGTGAGGGAGAGAGCGAGGGAGAGCTGCAGCCAGATGAAGAATCTGAGAAATTCTGGAAAATATTTGTGCAGCGGTGGAGGATTGAAGTGGCTGAGAGGTAAAACCTGGACAGCTTTAATGAGCGGCTGTGTGACGGACAGATGGACGGCGGTAATACTACAGGAGCTCATGGTCAGCTGGTATAGAGCCTTATAGGGTTAAAGCTGCACAGCCGCTATGAAGGGAAAGTAACACGCTCAAAATAACAACCTGTGAGGGTGTCAGTCGGGGAAAACCCTGTCACTGAGCAGCTGAACACGTCACACAGAGATCCTAGGGCGGGGCAAAACATCCTGACTTACAGGTATATCAGTTTATTTACACCTGACAGAGGGTCCAACAGGACTGTAGATATCAGAGGAGTTTATACTGAAGTCTGATGTAAAGCCTCCTTTACATCCAGTCAGACCTAATCTGGTTTAAAGTGAGGTTACTGATGTAAACGCTCAGTCACATCCAGTCAGACTTAATCTGGTTTAAAGTGAGGTTACTGATGTAAACGCTCAGTCACATCCAGTCAGACTTAATCTGGTTTAAAGTGAGGTTACTGATGTAAACGCTCAGTCACATCCAGTCAGACTGACTTGATTTCTTAGAAGTGGTTTTAGTTCCCTGTCAAACATGAGCGTATTTTTAACCTGATCCTGAAACAGAAACTGCAGAAGACTGCAGCGCTGCTGTTCAGATGAATGCATGTATTTATGGGGGTTATTTATGTGACTTCCTTTTCTAGGCGCTGTGAATCTGAATCATCCAGGCTGTACAGAGAGGAACTGAGCCAAAACGACCCTGAGCTGGAGCTGAGCTCTGCTGTTCAGGTCTGAGCTGTTCCTGCATCGTTAGAGAGGGATGTCCTACTGACTGGTCTATAGGGTTATTTTTCAGTTGGTCCTCTAAAGATTCTCAAAAACATCACCAGCCTTTACAAAAGTTTCACTCATATCGCTGCATGGCTGTTTACTGTTGATGACATAGCATACACGCTAACCATCATGCTACGGTACAGGCGGACAGGTGGACAGGTGGACAGGTGACGGGTGGACAGGTGACGGGTGGACAGGTGACAGGTGGACAGGTGGACAGTTGACAGGTGGACAGGTGACAGGTGGACAGGTGGACAGGTGGGCAGGTGGACAGGTGACAGGTGGACAGTTGACAGGTGGACAGGTGACAGGTGGACAGATGACAGGTGGACAGATGACAGGTGGACAGGTGGGCAGGTGGACAGGTGACAGGTGGAGAGTTGACAGGTGGACAGGTGAGAGGTGGACAGGTGGACAGTTGACAGGTGGACAGGTGGACAGTTGACGGGTGGACAGGTGGACAGGTGACAGGTGGACAGTTGACAGGTGGACAGGTGACAGGTGGACAGGTGGACAGGTGACAGGTGGACAGATGACAGATGGACAGTTGACAGGTGGACAGGTGACAGGTGGACAGGTGGACAGGTGGGCAGGTGGACAGGTGACAGGTGGACAGATGACAGATGGACAGGTGACAGGTGGACAGATGACAGGTGGACAGGTGACAGGTGGAGAGTTGACAGGTGGACAGGTGAGAGGTGGACAGGTGGACAGTTGACAGGTGGACAGTTGACGGGTGGACAGGTGGACAGGTGGACAGGTGACAGGTGGAGAGTTGACAGGTGGACAGGTGAGAGGTGGACAGGTGGACAGTTGACAGGTGGACAGGTGGACAGTTGATGGTTGGACAGGTGGACAGGTGGACAGGTGACAGGTGGACAGATGACAGGTGGACAGGTGGACAGGTGGAGAGTTGACAGGTGGACAGGTGACAGGTGGACAGGTGGACAGGTGGGCAGGTGGACAGGTGACAGATGGACAGGTGACAGGTGGACGGATGACAGGTGGACAGATGACAGGTGGACAGGTGGACAGGTGGACAGGTGGGCAGGTGGACAGGTGACAGGTGGAGAGTTGACAGGTGGACAGGTGAGAGGTGGACAGGTGGACAGTTGACAGGTGGACAGGTGGACAGTTGACGGGTGGACAGGTGGACAGGTGACAGGTGGACAGTTGACAGGTGGACAGGTGACAGGTGACAGGTGGACAGGTGACAGGTGGACAGGTGGACAGGTGGACAGGTGACAGGTGGGCGGGTGGACAGGTGATAGGTGGACAGGTGACAGGTGGACAGGTGACAGGTGGACAGGTTACAGGTGGACAGGTGGACAGGTGACAGGTGGACAGATGACAGGTGGACAGGTGACGGGTGGACAGGTGACAGGTGGACAGATGACAGGTGGACAGATGACAGGTGGACAGTTGACAGGTGGACAGTTGACAGGTGGACAGGTGACAGGTGGACAGGTGGACAGATGACAGGTGGACAGGTGGACAGGTGACAGGTGGACAGGTGACAGGTGGATAGGTGGACAGATGACAGGTGGACAGGTGGACAGGTGGACAGGTGACAGGTGGACAGTTGACAGGTGGACAGGTGACAGGTGGACAGGTGACAGGTGGACAGGTGACAGGTGGACAGGTGGACAGGTGGACAGGTGACAGCAGCAGAAACACATGAAGCTGCAGATCATGGAATATCCCTCTCAGAGAGAGCATTTATGTTTACATGGATATCTCTCTCATGCACTGATGATTACTTTTGGAGAAAAAAGGTCAACAAATGTACATTTGTGGACGGGCGGTCCACCCCAGTCTGATCTCTTTGTGGGACACTGAGCAGGGCTCACTGGTACGGCACGCTGCTGCTGCTGAGGAACATCTGGGTGGAATCGGTCTTTGTGTTCAGTTGTGTTCATTAGCAGTTTGATCATGATATAAACACACTGACTGGAGTATTCTCACACTTTTATCAGACTTTAACGCCCAGAACTGCTTTAAGTATCTGTCATTCTGTATCATAGAGTATCCAGCTCTCCTCAACCCTTCTCCTCTGGCCGTCTCTCTCTCTCGGAGCTGAGCCTGGCGGGGAATAATTGCTTAAGCATGTGTTGTGGAGGGGGAATGCTGCTGGCTCTGACGGAGAGGAGGGACGCGTGGCTGAGGGGCTTAAGTAGCAGGTGGGATCTGAACGGACGGATTCATAAAGAACAGCAGCTACAGTAGGAGCAGAAACATGAAAATGTGGAGCCGGGGGAGGATTTTATGAGCCAGGATGTAACAAACGCTGCACTTTAGCAGTGCTGGTAAAAACCTCAGACTGTGTTTCATCTGCAGATGAGCTTTGAGGACATGTGGAGAGAATTTCCTGGTAGAAGCTCTACAGGAGATCACACCAACACGCATGCACACAATGATCCAGCCCCACTGAGGCACAGACCGGCCTTTGTCATGCTAAACACAAGCTGCCTGTTCACTGCTGATTGGTTGGCCCACTTTAGGGCTCTGAGGCCCGGAGGGGGTTAAAGCGAGAAGAAAGGCTGTGGGGGGTGGGGGTCGAGGAATGTGGGTGTGTGGGGGAGAAGAATGCCTCATCCTGAGTGGGCTTAAAGGTGTTCACAAATACACGGATCTCATTACCTTTAATTAGCCTCTATGTAACAGCTGAGGCCACACACACATTAACACACACACACACACAGGTCACACTGGGACACCCCCCACCCCCAGCTATCATCTGAGTCCACCTTTAATCAAACATGTTCACTCTAATCCAGATCACCTTTTTATCTACCTGTCATGAAGTCTGAGCTCCTCTCTTATTTCACTGCAGACGAAAACCAGGGATGTAAGATCCAGGAAGAGCGGATGAGGAGGGAGTCTGTGCACCAATCATCCACACTGTTGCTCTCTTTAAACCCTTTTCCACCAGTTTGTCCTGTCTGCTGCCTGTAAGTTCATTCAGCCTCTCCTGTGAGAGTCAGACTTCAGAGAATTACAGATTCTGTCCACCACTCCTGCCGTCTCACCCTGGACCTAGGGTCTCACACTGGACCTAGAGTCTCACACTGGACCTAGAGTCTCACACTGGACCTACGGTCTCACCCTGGACCTAGGGTCTCACACTGGACCTAGAGTCTCACACTGGACCTACGGTCTCACCCTGGACCTAGAGTCTCACACTGGACCTAGAGTCTCACACTGGACCTACGGTCTCACCCTGGACCTAGAGTCTCACACTGGACCTACGGTCTCACACTGGACCTAGAGTCTCACACTGGACCTAGAGTCTCACACTGGACCTAGGGTCTCACACTGGACCTAGGGTCTCACACTGGACCTAGAGTCTCACACTGGACCTAGGGTCTCACACTGGACCTACGGTCTCACCCTGGACCTAGGGTCTCACACTGGACCTAGAGTCTCACACTGGACCTAGGGTCTCACACTGGACCTAGAGTCTCACACTGGACCTAGGGTCTCACACTGGACCTACGGTCTCACCCTGGACCTAGGGTCTCACACTGGACCTAGAGTCTCACACTGGACCTAGGGTCTCACCCTGGACCTAGGGTCTCACACTGGACCTAGAGTCTCACACTGGACCTAGGGTCTCACACTGGACCTACGGTCTCACCCTGGACCTAGGGTCTCACACTGGACCTACGGTCTCACCCTGGACCTAGGGTCTCACACTGGACCTAGAGTTTCACACTGGACCTAGAGTCTCACACTGGACCTAGAGTCTCACACTGGACCTAGAGTCTCACACTGGACCTAGGGTCTCACACTGGACCTAGAGTCTCACACTGGACCTAGGGTCTCACACTGGACCTAGAGTCTCACACTGGACCTAGGGTCTCACATTGGTTGGGCCATATCGAGCTATGTCGGGCCATGTCGGGCCATGTTAGGCCATGCTGGGCCATGCTGGGCCATGTTGGGCCATGCTGGGCTTTGGAGCCTCATGTGGCCCTGCTCTGTGATTGTGGAGGTCTCCATCATTGAGTCGGACTCACATATCCTGATGAACAGACACAGCTCTGTAGAGTCCCAAACAGGATAAACAGTCCAGAAAATGGAGGGGTGGTCATTAAGAGGACAGACAGAAACCTGCAGACTGAAAAGCCTGAGTCCATCACTGGTACAGCTAGCTTCTTCTCACATAGCGCTGCTCTTAGATGATACCTGATAGGCCACAGGAGGGTCTGATCATCTGATGTGATGTTCAGACAGTCTGCAGGAGTTTACGGGGATCTAAAACAGGAAATGACCACGGACAGCAAAGGTCTCAAATCCTGGAATCATGATGGGATCCAGGACCAGAACAGAGCCACAGAGCTGCAGAGAGAGAGTGATTGTAGAGGAGTGATCAGGGGACGCTGCAGGGCTCTGGGAGTGAGACGAGAACTTAGGCACAACTCCCATAATCCTTTACAAAGAGAGAGAAAGGCGAGGCCGGGGCGGGGGGTAAAAGGACTGAGCTACAGTGACAACAGCCAAATACACACAGGACTGGACACACACACATCCAGCACACACACAGAGCAAGGGTCGGCGTGAACGAGGGCGGACGCCGGCTGAATAACAAGTTAACAAACACAGGAGCCAATCAGGGCAGAGGACGACCCGGGCCTCCATCTCTCAGCCATCAGGATGTCAGAGGTTTGAAAACTAGACCGGGGTGGGGAGTCAGTCAGACTCTCTTAACCACGAAAATATCCACCGTGTTTCTGAGTGGGCGGAGTCTGTCTGCTCATCCAATCACCAGTAACCAGCGGAAACCCAGAACCAGCTCCAATCTTGGTATCAAACAGGTCTCAGCTCTACTACAGTCATAGACCAGTCCGTCACACTGGGATCTTGATGACCTGGTTTTAGCTAGGATGGCACCTCAGGGGTTTGGGGGTCAAACGAAAAGGTCACGAGGTCACATGGTTTAAAGGAGCAGGCGAAAAGGCTTTGAAATATTTATGCTCTGAGCGTGACGGCAGCGGTGCTCCGAGGACTTTAATGCTCAGTTTATGAAGTGATGAAACACGAGGAAGAGGAGGAGGAGGAGGAAGAGGATGAGGGCCTTTAAAGGGACAGTACAAACTTTTAAAAACATGTGATGGTGGTCGAAACCAGCATTACTCAACCACAGAGCCAGACTGTTGAAAAACACCTCTGCAAGAGCCACAATCCAAGTCAGGGATCCTCTGAGCCACATGAGGCTCCAGACCCACATGAGGCTCCAGACCCACATGAGGCTCCAGACCCACATGAGGCTCCAGACCCACATGAGGCTCCAGACCCAAATGAGGCTCCAGACCCACATGAGGCTCCAGACCCACATGAGGCTCCAGACCCAAATGAGGCTCCAGACCCACATGAGGCTCCAGACCCACATGAGGCTCCAGACCCACATGAGGCTCCAGACCCAAATGAGGCTCCAGACCCACATGAGGCTCCAGACCAATGGTTTCAGACTTTTTTTGCCCAAGGCACACCATATTAACGTCCTTGTAAATAGCCTCTTTAGCATGTGTAGCAACAGTCCCTGCTGCATGCACTGTGAGCTAGTGCCAGCTACATCAGTGTGGTTACAGAGTTTCCTTTTGTAGCACCCTGACACTATGCAGCTCCCCAGGTTTATCCCCAGTCACCCTGTTCCTATTTTCTCTCTCTCTCCTGTTGAGATGGACAAGTAACAAGGGAAGAGGTTGCACAGAGGATGACAAGACACCAGGAGTGTCCCACCAGAGGATATTCTTAATTTTCTTCCACTTTTCTCACTCCTGAAACTTGTTAGCTTGTTTTACAAAGAGGAGTGTGTTCATGGATGTTCTCCATACCCATTTATGAACATTTATGGTCTGACTTGTGCTAACATGGAGATAAAACTATGTGGATCACAGCTGTTAGAGGCACCATACCTCCGATTTTCTAAGTAAAAGCATGTCATATTTTTACATGTAAATTTACATTTGCATATTTAACAGATAACAGATGGACTGAGAGCATGCAATGCAGTAAGGACACTGGTTATAGTCTCTTTAGTTGTTGCATAGTTGTAGTGCTTATGTAAAGTCAGACGAATGCTCAAGGCACACCAGAGCACCACAGCAGAGTAGACCCAGGCGTTGAGGATCACTGCTCTAAAGGATCAGTTTATGAAGTAATCACAGCCATGGATCTCTCTGAAGACACAAACAGCCCAGTTACAGATCAATAAATGTGCAGTAAGTGACCTGTGCCACTACACACCTGCTGCTACGGTGGCCCTAAAGGTCAACTACAAAAACATTTGCTTAAATGCAAAAACTTGTGCAAGAAAATGTCTTTAAATGCCAGTCAGCACATTCATTAACACCAGAAACATGTCATGGAAGGCAGAGACACTGTAAAAACACTACAGACCTCTGCTGCAGGCAAAAGCAGAAAGCTTTTTAAAAATGCTTTCATGAAGCAAAACCAAAAAAAAAAAAAACATCTAGGAAGACAGAAAAGCTGAGTGAGCACAAAACCTTTCACAGACACAGAAATACTCTAAGAGTTTGTTCTGCAGCATCACATCCTTCTCTGTTTGTTAGAGGACTCTAATAGAGAGAGAGTACTGGTCTGTAAAGTGATCTGGATCCACCGTGCGCCCCTCTGCTCCCGTCCTGCTGAGTCTTCGTGGGTCGGTTTTACGCACAGACAGCCTCTGGCCCCGTCCTGCTGAGTCTTCGTGGGTCGGTTTTACGCACAACCAGCCTCTGTGCGCTCTTATCAGTCCTCCTCCTTCTCCTCCCTCTGCTCTCTTTAAGTTCCCCGGCAGGGATCAGGCTCTGCCCCCCTCTCTGCTCCGTTACCGGACTGGAATCAGCTCCATCCTGCCCGGAAAACTTTCTCATGGAGAGACCAGGGGCCGCAGCGCCCCCAGTGGGGACACAGGGGTCTGCAGAGACCGGCCTGGTGGAGAGGACGTGAGGTGGTCTGTTATTATCGGAGGAGTTATTAAAGCAGACCCGGGGAGGGGGGTCCTCCAAACCCTTGGTCCGGGTTGTAGTCCTGTTTGTTTGTTTATTTATTTATTTATTTATTTATAGCAGTGTTACTCAGCCAAATAGCCAGACTGTTGAAAAAGACCTTTACAAGAGCAGCACAGAGTGGTGAGAAGAGGCAAAAACGGGTTAAATAGCAATAAAAATAAGTCAAAGGTCACAACAAAAGAAAGCGGCTGAAACTGGTGAGAAGTGACAGAAAATGACCGAAAAGTGACTCAAATGGGCAAAAAGCGGTAAAAAAAAAGTGCTAAAAACTGGGTGAAAAGTGGCATTAACAGGTTAAAGTGTCAATAAAAATAAAACAGTCAAAAATGTCAAAAAACGGCTGAAAGGGGGCAGATGGCAAAAACTGAGTGAAAAAGGGCAAAAATTGGGGGGAGAAAAAGAAACAAAAAAAAAAAAGCAAAAACACAGGGACACAAATGGGAAAAAGCAGAAAAAAATCTGAAAAACTGGGTGAAAAGTGGCATAAATGGGTTAAGCAGCAATAAAAATAAGTTAAAGGGACAAAAATGGTGAAAAAGCAGCACAGACACAGAAACAGGAGGGGGGAAATAGCAAATCCCAAAAAGCAGGATAAATGAGGCAAAAATGGACTAAAAGGAGCAACAAATGTCAAACACAGGCGCTGGAAACACCCAGACAACTAAGACAGTCTGATGCTGCAGCCGGGGACTTGGGCGGACACCCACAGAAGGTTCTCCAGACTTCACTTCTTTATTTTTGAACACATCTAAATAACAAAGTCTCTGTCACTTTCTATCAGAGTTTCTCTGGCAGCTGATAGACGCTACTGTTGCCCTCTTGTTGCTTAGCACTCCTAATAACAGCACAGTCTTCTTCTACTCAACTCTGCATCCCTGAATGTTGCTCACTGACGACACATGGTGGCGAAAACTGTAAATTACACCCAAAGCTTTTCAAGGTTAATAACAGCTTAAATAGCGTCACAGCTGAGAAAAACAAATGAATACTGACTTTATAAACATTAACTACAATACTCTAAAACCTCTGTAAATTAATCCGAGTGCATTACTCAATGAAGTTCACCAAAACAATAGTTAAGGGGGTCCAGGGGATCCCTAATGTTAACTTGGGTCAACAATAAAAATAAAGATTTTAACTGACCTCTAACGCTGACCATTAAAGCCTTCTGCCAAAATGACAAATGTGACCTGTAACGGGTCATTTCTGAGGTCAAAGGTTCTGTTTCTAAGGCTTTCTTTGGAAATAATATTTGAAATGAAGACATAAAAGAGCCAGACGTTGACGATCACTGATTAGAGCTCCTGATGTTTTAATAAGGCTCCTAAAATGATGATCAGTGAGGAGACCAGGTCTTTCAGAGACCTCGGACTGGGTTACTGTGTTCCTGGTCTGTTCAGGACTGACATGAGGACAGAGGAGAGGAAGAGTGAAAGTTCAGGAACACGCTCCAGGACAGATTTAACCATTTTTCCTAATCTACACCAGTAAAGTCAGGCCGGACACGATAACGACCACATCGAATACATACACCAACATAACTGTAGCTACTATTATCTATAACTACCACATAGAATATATACACCAACATAACTGTAGCTACTATTATATATAACTACCACATAGAATATATACACCAACATAACTGTAGCTACTATTATCTATAACTACCACATAGAATATATACACCAACATAACTGTAGCTACTATTATCTATAACTACCACATAGAATATATACACCAACATAACTGTAGCTACTATTATCTATAACTACCACATAGAATATATACACCAACATAACTGTAGCTACTATTATATATAACTACCACATAGAATATATACACCAACATAACTGTAGCTACTATTATCTATAACTACCACATAGAATATATACACCAACATAACTGTAGCTACTATTATCTATAACTACCACATAGAATATATACACCAACATAACTGTAGCTACTATTATATATAACTACCACATAGAATATATACACCAACATAACTGTAGCTACTATTATCTATAACTACCACATAGAATATATACATCAACATAACTGTAGCTACTATTATCTATAACTACCACATAGAATATATACACCAACATAACTGTAGCTACTATTATCTATAACTACCACATAGAATATATACACCAACATAACTGTAGCTACTATTATCTATAACTACCACATAGAATATATACACCAACATAACTGTAGCTACTATTATCTATAACTACCACATAGAATATATACACCAACATAACTGTAGCTACTATTATCTATAACTACCACATAGAATATATACACCAACATAACCGTAGCTACTATTATCTATAACAACCACATAGAAAATATACACCCATACAACTGTAGCTACTATTATCTATAACAACCACATAGAATATATACACCAATACAACTGTAGCTACTATTATCTATAACTACCACATAGAATATATATACCAATACAACTGTAGCTACTATTACCTATAACTACCACATAGAATATATATACCAATAAAACTGTAGCTACTATTATCTATAACAACCACATAGAATATATACACCAATACAACTGTAGCTACTATTATCTATAACTACCACATAGAATATATATACCAATACAACTGTAGCTACTATTATCTATAACAAACACATAGAATATATACACCAATACAACTGTAGCTACTATTATCTATAACTACCACATAGAATATATACACCAATACAACTGTAGCTACTATTATCTATAACAAACACATAGAATATATACACCAATACAACTGTAGCTACTATTATCTATAACTACCACATAGAATATATACACCAACATAACTGTAGCTACTATTATCTATAACTACCACATAGAATATATACACCAACATAACTGTAGCTACTATTATCTATAACTACCACATAGAATATATATACCAATAAAACTGTAGCTACTATTATCTATAACAACCACATAGAATATATACACCAATACAACTGTAGCTACTATTATCTATAACTACCACATAGAATATATATACCAATACAACTGTAGCTACTATTACCTATAACTACCACATAGAATATATATACCAATAAAACTGTAGCTACTATTATCTATAACAACCACATAGAATATATACACCAATACAACTGTAGCTACTATTATCTATAACTACCACATAGAATATATATACCAATACAACTGTAGCTACTATTATCTATAACAAACACATAGAATATATACACCAATACAACTGTAGCTACTATTATCTATAACTACCACATAGAATATATACACCAATACAACTGTAGCTACTATTATCTATAACAAACACATAGAATATATACACCAATACAACTGTAGCTACTATTATCTATAACTACCACATAGAATATATACACCAACATAACTGTAGCTACTATTATCTATAACTACCACATAGAATATATACACCAACATAACTGTAGCTACTATTATCTATAACTACCACATAGAATATATATACCAATACAACTGTAGCTACTATTATCTATAACAAACACATAGAATATATACACCAATACAACTGTAGCTACTATTATCTATAACTACCACATAGAATATATACACCAACATAACTGTAGCTACTATTATCTATAACTACCACATAGAATATATACACCAACATAACTGTAGCTACTATTATCTATAACAACCACATAGAATATATACACCAATACAACTGTAGCTACTATTATCTATAATTACCACATAGAATATATACACCATTACAACTGTAGCTACTATTATCTATAACTACCACATAGAATATATACACCAACATAACTGTAGCTACTATTATCTATAACTACCACATAGAATATATACACCAACATAACTGTAGCTACTTTTATCTATAACAACCACATAGAATATATACACCAATAAAACTGTAGCTACTATTATCTATAACTACCACATAGAATATATACACCAACATAACTGTAGCTACTTTTATCTAGAGTTTTACCTGTATAAACCCCCCTACAAGCTTATTGATTCAGCGTATTCAGGGGCGGTTTTAGTGAATTAGAGGCCCCAGGCAAAGATCAATGTGAGGCCCCCCCTAATATCACTCACCTCATCTTCTTTGATGACCGTCATATGAACGGGATTTAACAGGAGCAGTACAATGTGCAGTGGCCACTAAAAACACATTTAACTCCATTCAGTGTAAGAAAATCTGCATTATTACTATCTGTTAGGTTAAATATTAGTGAATAGTTGGTGACATCAAGCTGAACAAAGTGCTCCACCTTAGGTAGAGAATAAACAAATGTAAATCTGACATCTCTTCCAAAGAGAGATGAGAATAAAGACTCTATGCTTAAATGACTTTAATGCACAAACTTTGGCTTCTCTGAATCATTTTCTGAAGCTCGTGTGCTCTCCTGTTCTAGGGTTTCATGTTTTCAGATACAATATCTTAGTAAGTGTATCTGGCCCAAGGTCCCATTAAGAACTTGATTAAGAACTTAATACGGTCAATTTGTTTTTCTGCATCAAATCAGCTGTATTACATGAGTTTTTATTATGTTATTAAGAGAAAAATACAATAGGCTCTATTTTCAGTCATTTTTTTCATTGAATCATACTGTACTGTAGGACAACAGGAGTGTCAAACTCATTTTGGGTCAGGGGCCGGATATGCTCCAATGAGGCGTCCTGTTGGCTGGGGAATTTTTTAGCAACATCTATACAACCAAAGCTGATGTAAAGGCTGCTGTAATGTTTATAAAGAGAAATGATCCAATATTAGATGCAGCCACCACTTTAATGAGTGCTGCATGTCTGCACACTAAAGGGTTAATTAGCTACTTAAGAGGGAGAATTTACCTGCAGGTAATCTAAACAGGTGAGGCAAAAATATGCTGTCCTAGTAACATATGACCATTTTTACAGATTTTAATGTTTTTAGGACCCACTGATGAAGAATTTACAAGACTGTAATATTCATTATAGATATACATTTACATGAATGTTTATGGATTTAAAACAGCAACCTGTCGTCGACAACGTCTGATCTGACCCGTATTCTACTGGGCCTGGGATCATTGCACAGAGTCCAACGAGGAGACGAGAGAAAGAGAGACAGAGAGAGAGACAGACAGACAGACAGAGAGAGACAGACACAGAGAGAGAGATAGAGAGAGAGAGAGAGAGAGAGAGAGAGAGAGAGAGAGAGAGGCAGACAGACAGAGAGAGACAGACACAGAGAGAGACACAGAGAGAGACAGAGAGAGAGAGAGAGACAGACAGACACAGAGAGAGACACAGAGAGAGAGAGAGAGAGAGAGAGAGAGAGAGAGAGAGAGACAGACAGACAGAGAGAGAGACACAGAGAGAGACAGACACAGAGAGAGACACAGAGAGAGAGAGAGACAGACAGACAGACAGAGAGAGACAGACACAGAGAGAGACACAGAGAGAGAGAGAGAGAGAGAGAGACAGACAGACAGACAGACAGAGAGAGACAGACACAGAGAGAGACACAGAGAGAGAGAGAGAGAGAGAGAGAGAGACAGACAGACAGAGAGAGAGACACACAGAGAGAGACACAGAGAGAGAGATAGAGAGAGAGAGAGAGACAGACAGACAGAGAGAGACAGACAGAGAGAGACACAGAGAGAGAGAGATAGAGAGAGAGAGAGACAGACAGACACAGAGAGAGACACAGAGAGAGAGAGAGAGACAGACAGACAGAGAGAGATAGACACAGAGAGAGACACAGAGAGAGATAGAGTGAGAGAGAGAGAGAGTGAGAGAGAGAGAGAGAGACAGACACAGAGAGAGAGATAGAGAGAGACAGAGAGAGAGAGAGAGAGAGAGATAGAGAGAGAGACAGACACAGAGAGAGAGATAGAGACAGAGAGAGAGAGAGAGAGAGAGAGAGAGAAAATAATAATTGTTTATTATTATTGTTATTATTTTTATTATTGTAATTATTATTGTTATTATTATTATTATTAATAATAATAATAATAATATTAGTGTTATTATTATCATTATTATTATTATTTTGTTATTATAATGATAATTATTATTATTATTATTATTATTATTCCTGTTATTAATATTATTTTTGTTATTATAATGATAATTATTATATGATTTTCTGTCAGCATGGCTGCTGTGTGTACATTAATGAGGAAAAAATCAACTTTAATGATTTTAGCAAACGGCTGCAGATTAACAGAGTGAAAAATGTAGGGGGTCTGAATACTTTCAGTAGCCACTGTCCCTGGTCTGGAAACTACATACCTGCACACTAGTACGCCTTAGTAAGCACTAGAGAAACCCTCAGACGAACCAACCAACAAGCCAAAATAAATTCCTTTGCAAGAGCCACAATCTAAGAGGTGAAAAGAGGCAAGAAAGTTTAGCTTTTTTAAGGTTTTCTGAGGGAATAATATTCCCAGAGGCCCCAGAGCCACAGTTTGAGTACCGCTGGTGTAGAGTAAAGAGTTTCAGTGTTTGTGAGTAAAAATATCAGCAGACATTAAAACAATGAGATTTGAACCCCAGCTCATCAAAGCAGATGTTAAACTCAGCTTTTACTTCTCTACCTCATGCCTGCAGGCTGTCATCAGCAGAGCTGCTGAATGAATAAAACTTTAACTCCAGGAAAGTCCAGCTGACTGTCTGACACCCTCAGAGTGTCTGTAGTCAGCATGAACAGCCAGAATCATTACAAATATCCTCCATCATTCATCAGAAATGTGAAAGGTTTCCTAGATGTGTTTGTGTCACACATGAAGAGGTCAGAGTTCAGGACTTCCTCCTCTTCTCTTCTTTCATCCAAATAAAGGGAGATTCCATCAAACCTGAGCGGCTCATTTCTACTAGAGCGTTCAGACCAGGGGTGTCAAACTCAACCACAGCAGGGGCCAGATTCTGGACTAAGGTCTAACCTGAGGGCCTACCAGGGTCAACACAACCTTAAACTGTCAACCTCATTTCACCAGTAATAAAATATGAAAAAAACAGCACTGATGATAAATCTTTTGGAAATTCAGAACAGTAACAATGACATTTAAAGGCTCAAATCTGAGTGATATTAAAAAGACAAAAATAAGGTTTTAAAGAACAGATATATGAGGAGAAAGTTGAAATTTTAAGTTCGAAAGGTCAAAATTTGACTTAGAATTTAAAACTGTGAATCTCAAAGATAAAAATGTGACATATAAAGTCCACATATGAGTTGAAAAGGTCAAAGCTTGAAATGAAAAGTCAAAATCATTAGTTTGAGTCGTAATCTTGAGATGCAAAATTGAAAATATGAATTAAAACACAAATTAATTTCTCTGAAATTCTCTTAAATTCTAAATGATCCAGGTGAAGTTTGCATTCTCTAACCGGAGGGAATCTGCACACCTCATACTGGTGGGCCAGGTAGAATACGAATGTGATTAGATGTTGTGGGCCAGATATAATCATTCTACTGGCCGGATTTGGCCCCCAGGCCTTGAGTCTGACACCCCTGGTTTGAACAGACGTAAATCTGATTAATCAGAACAAAGAAGAGAGGCAGAAGGATGCAGGTGTACTGCGCTGTCTGACCACTAGATGTCAGTATAACACTAATCTATCACCATGCAGCTGATCAGGACTGGACGCTTAACGCCGTTTCAGACCGGGAGCGTGTTTTGCTGCTTGCGCGTGTCAGCTCTGGCTTCTGCCGGTGCAGCTTTCACACAGGGCGCGAGTTTGCTGCGTGTCAGCCACATTTTCCTGCTCTCAAAGCCCTATCCTTCCTCACGAGTTTTACCTGGATAAACCCCCCTACATGCTTATTGATTCAGTCTACAGAGGAAGTGTGTCGGGAACTTTTCAAAACAAAAGCATTCTGTACAAGTGAACGGAGTTTCTCTATAGAAATGCTAAACCAGGCTTTTACTTTGAAAAGCACAGACCAGAAAAGCATTCATACAGTGTTTATCTTTCCTGTGACATATTCTACTAGTGTGGAGACAGAAAGTTTCATTAATAGTAGATCTTTACAGAACAACTTTATCAAACAGGCACATTTAAGCTTGTGGCCTTCCTCAGGGTTATCCAGAAACACATTGTAAACATTTCTATGTGCATATTTGCCACAACCATGTAAACATGGCTCTCCATTTATCATTTCCTGTCTAATATGGTCACCAGCTGAACGTGCTGCACAGAAAAAATAGGCGAGACTTCTGAATCTCTGAACTCTCCGCGCCTGAACCGCGACGCTCATGCTGGCAGTCTGAAAGCCCTGACCTGTTACCATGCAATCAAATTGAAAATCCACACGTGTCGCGGTCAAGACGCGCGCGTCACGCTCCTAGTCTGAAACGGGCTTTAGACAGGAAATGATAAATGGAGAGCCATGTTTACATGGTTGTGGCAAATATGCACATAGAAATGTTTACAATGTGTTTCTGGATAACCCTGAGGAAGGCCACAAGCTTAAATGTGCCTGTTTGATAAAGTTGTTCTGTAAAGATCTACTATTAGTGAAGCTTTCTGTCTCCACACTGGTAGAATATGTCACAGGAAAGATAAACACTGTATGAATGCTTTTCTGGTTTGTGCTTTTAAAAGTAAAAGCCCGGTTTAGCATTTCTATAGAGAAACTCTGTTCACTTGTACAGAATGCTTTTATTTTGAAAAGTTCCCGACACACTTCCTCTGTACACTCATAGGCGGTTTTACCATTAAGCAAAGGTAGGCAATTGCCTGGGGCCTCATCCATAAGGGGGCCTCAAGAATATGTCTAGGTTTTTTTCCCTACAATTATAGCTCACTTGTGTTTTTGCCACTCCCCAGGTCAAAGAAAATTATTCATAGTAGGGCTGTCATGGTATACCGATTTTGATGATAACCATGGTATTAAAAACTTAAATTTCAATATGGTGTTAAAATTGTGGCTATGATAATATCGTGTAAATGATCCAGTGCCACTCCAGCACCGTCACAAGCCCTGAACATTTTTAATAAGCTCATCAATGTAACAGATCATCAACTCCTGCTCTCCTCTAACCTCTGTGCCATTCGAAACCATCCAGCCTCACTTCGGCGCTCCCTCTCTCTCCCTCTCCCTCTCCCCCTCCCCTCTCTCTCTCTCTCTCTCTCCCTCCTCTCTCTCCCTAGCTCTCTCTTTCCTCTCTCTCCTCTCTCTCTCTCCTCTCCCCCCTCTCCTCTCTCTGTCTCTCCCTCTCTCTCCCTCTCCCCCTCCCCCTCTCTCTCTCTCTCCCCCACTCCCCTCTCTCTCTCCCTCCTCTCTCTCTCTCCTTCCTCTCTCTCTCTCTCCCTACTCTCTCTCTCTCTCTCCATCTCTATCTCTCTCTCACTCTCCCCCTCTCTCTCTCCTCTCCCTCTCTTTCTCTCTCTTCTCCCTCTCTTTCTCTCTCCCTCCTCTCTCTCCCTTCCTCTTCCTCTCTCCCTCTCTCTCTCCCTCTCTCTCTCTCTTCCTCCCCTCTCTCTCTTCCTCTCTCCCCCTCCTCTCTCTCTCTCTCTCTCTCCCCCGCCTCTCTCTCTCTCCTCTCTCCTCTCCCTCCTCTCTCTCTCTCTCTCCCCCTCCTCTCTCTCTCTCGCTCTCTGCCTCTCTCTCTCTCTCCCCCTCCTCTCTCTCTCTCTCTCTCTCTCTCTCTCTCTCTCTCTCTCTCTCTCTGTCTCCCCCTCCTCTCTCTCTCTCTCTCTCTCTCTCTCGGTGTGGCCCCGCCTTCTCCGCGCTCCCCGCCACAGCAGCACGCGCACCGCTCGGTACCGGGGAAGATGGCAGAGCGGCAGCCTCAGAAGCTCGAAGGACGGGTGAAGATCGGCCATTACATCCTGGGAGACACGCTGGGAGTGGGAACCTTCGGAAAAGTGAAGAGTTAAGTCTGATCTGATTGGCTGTGGGTCACGGTACGGTGTTTCCGTTTACCGTGTCTGTCCGTTAACGGACGGAGCTGAAGTTACCGGTGGAGCGGTCAGGCAGACGATAGCGTAGCTCGACCTGTTTAGCGCATAGACGTGCTCACGTAGATGCTGCCTGGAGGGCTAGAGTTACGAGGCGCCATATTGGAGAGGGGTAAGCCCATCTGTAAAATAATACAAGTGTATTGATGAATCTTAGTCTGTGACAGTCATAAACGGCTGCTTGTTGTTAGGGTAACACATTAGTAAATTTTAACATTACTCTGGTTCATTTTAAATGTATTTAAATATCTTCAATATCACATCAATGACAATAGAAGATCTAGACACTCTGTATCAGGTAAATAGGGTCAATTCCGGTCACTTAATGGATTTCTTCTTATAAATATTTTATCATGTTCACAGGAGGAATTGACAACACTAGTAGGAATTCTTAAATCCTTTCCCAGTCATAGACTTGTATTCATTTCTCGCTGCGGTACCCCTCTCCAACATGGCGCCCGCGTAGCCGTAGCCAAGGCCTGCTAGCTTCTACGTGAGCCCGTCTACGGGACCCAGATGGGATTTAAAGCGTAGCCGTGTCTGTGAATGAGCCCGCTGTAAGTCAGGTCGTCTCTGTCGGTTATCAGCGCTGACAGGTGTGCTATTTACCGCTATTTACCTGTGCACGCGGCGGTCACACGCTCTGTGGAGCGGGAATTTCATCCGCTAAAGCGTGAACAGACGTAGTGTTTCATTTGACCGGTGAAGGACGGTAGCGTGTCCGCCCCTAGACCCAGACCCTGTCCCTGCTCCGCGGGCTCTCAGGTCTTTATTTACCGTGTTTCTATGGGTCTCTATGCTAGCGACAGTCAGCCTGTCAGAGCTAACAGAGCAGGTCGAGTCCTGTCCAGGTGTCAGTCCGGGATTGCTCCGGGATCTCTCCGGTACTGTGAGAGTGACCTTGTGAGCTCTGAGTCCGCCTGTCTGAGGGGGGTGTTAGCTTTAGCTTAGCGGGGTCAGCCCACCTGCAGGGAGTCGGGATAAAGACCCCAGGCTGTTTCAACCAGAGTCCTTCACAGGAAACCTTAGGTCTGATGAGAGGAAGAGTAGCTGTGTGAAGGTCTCAGCAGAGATTTGGCCCTCATTAAGACCCTTTATGAGGATTTAATTCACATTTAGACCCTTTATTAGGATTTAATCTACATTTAGACCCTCATTAAGACCCTTTACTAGGATTTAATCTACATTTAGACCCTCATTAAGACCCATTATGAGGATTTAATTCACATTTAGACCCTCATTAAGACCCTTTATGAGGATTTAATTCACATTTAGACCCTTTATTAGGATTTAATCTACATTAAGACTCTCATTAACACCCTTTATGAGGATTAAATTCACATTTAGACCCTTTATTAGGATTTAATCTACACTAAGACCCTAATTAAGACCCATTATGAGGATTTAATTCACATTTAGACCCTCATTAAGACCCATTATGAGGATTTAATCTACATTTAGACCCTCATTAAGACCCATTACTAGGATTTAATCTACATTTAGACCCTCATTAAGACCATTTATTAGGTTTTAACCGACAGACCCTTTACTAGGATTTAATCTACATTTAGACCCTCATTAAGACCATTTATTAGGTTTTAACCGACAGACCCTTTACTAGGATTTAATCTACATTTAGACCCTCATTAAAACCCTTTACTAGGATTTAATCTACATTTAGACCCTCATTTAGACCCTTTATGAGGATTTAATTCACATTTAGACCCTTTATTAGGATTAAATCAACATTTAGACCCTCACTAAGACCAATTACTAGGATTTAATCTACATTTAGACCCTCATTAAGACCCTTTATGAGGATTTAATTCACATTTAGACCCTTAATGAGGATTTAATTCACATTTAGACCCTTTATTAGGATTTAATCTACATTAAGACCCTCATTAAGACCCATTACTAGGATTTAATCTACATTTAGACCCTCATTAAGACCCTTTATGAGGATTTAATTCACATTTAGACCCTTTATGAGGATTGAATCTACATTTAGACCCTCATTAAGACCATTTATTAGGTTTTAACCGACAGACCCTTTACTAGGATTTAATCTACATTTAGACCCTCATTTAGACCCTTTATCAGGATTTAATCTACATTTAGACCCTCATTTAGACCCTTTATTAGGATTTAATCTACATTAAGACCCTCATTAAGACCCTTTATGAGGATTAAATTCACATTTAGACCCTTTATTAGGATTTAATCTACATTTAGACCCTCATTAAGACCCTTTACTAGGATTTAATCTACATTTAGACCCTCATTAAGACCCATTATGAGGATTTAATTCACATTTAGACCCTCATTAAGACCCTTTATGAGGATTTAATTCACATTTAGACCCTTTATTAGGATTTAATCTACACAAAGACCCTAATTAAGACCCATTATGAGGATTTAATTCACATTTAGACCCTTTACTAGGATTTAATCTACATTTAGACCCTCATTAAGACCCTTTATTAGGATTTAATCTACATTTAGACCCTCATTAAGACCCTTTACTAGGATTTAATCGACATTTAGACCCTCATTAAGACCATTTACTAGGATATAATCTACATTTAGACCCTTCTAAAGACCCTTTATGAGGATTTAATTCACATTTAGACCCTTTATTAGGATTTAATCTACATTTAGACCCTCATTAAGACCCTTTACTAGGATTTAATCGACATTTAGACCCTCATTAAGACCCTTTACTAGGATTTAATCGACATTTAGACCCTCATTAAGACCCTTTATTAGGATTTATTTCACATTTAGACCCTTTACTAGGATTTAATCTACATTTAGACCCTCATTAAGACCCTTTGCTAGGATTCAATCTACATTTATACCCTCATTAAGACCCTTTACCAGGAATTAATCTATATTTAGACCCTCATTAAGACCCTTTATTAGGATTTAATCTACATTTAGACCTTCATTAAGACCCTTTATTAGGATTTAATTCACATTTAGACCCTTTATTAGGATTTAATCTACATTTAGACCCTCATTAAGACCCTTTATTAGGATTTAATTCACATTTAGACCCTTTATTAGGATTTAATCTACATTTAGACCCTCATTAAGACCCTTTATTAGGATTTAATCTACATTTAGACCTTCATTAAAACTCTTTACTAGGATTTAATCTACATTTAGACCCTCATTAAGACCCTTTATTAGGATTTATTTCACATTTAGACCCTTTATTAGGATTTAATCTACATTTAGACCCTCATTAAGACCCTTTACTAGGATTCAATCTATATTTATACCCTCATTAAGACCCTTTACCAGGAATTAATCTACATTTAGACCCTCATTAAGACCCTTTACTAGGATTTAATCTACATTTAGACCTTCATTAAAAACCTTTACTAGGATTTAATCTACATTTAGACCCTCATTAAGACCCTTTATGAGGATTTAATTCACATTTAGACTCTTTATTAGGATTTAATCTACATTTAGACCCTCATTAAGACCCATTATGAGGATTTAATTCACATTTAGACCCTTTATTAGGATTTAATCTACATTTAGACCCTCATTAAGACCCTTTACCAGGAATTAATCTACATTTAGCCCCTTATTAAGACCCTTTACTAGGATTTAATCTACATTTAGACCTTCATTAAAACCCTTTACTAGGATTTTATCTACATTTAGACCCTCATTAAGACCCTTTATGAGGATTTAATTCACATTTAGACTCTTTATTAGGATTTAATCTACATTTAGACCCTCATTAAGACCCATTATGAGGATTTAATTCACATTTAGACCCTTTATTAGGATTTAATCTACATTTAGACCCTCATTAAGACCCTTTACTAGGATTTAATCTACATTTAGACCTTCATTAAAACCCTTTACAAGGATTTAATCTACATTTAGACCTTCATTAAGACCCTTTATTAGGATTTAATCTACATTTAGACCCTCATTAAGACCCTTTACTAGGATTTAATCTACATTAAGACCTTCATTAAGACCCTTTATGAGGATTTAATCTACATTTAGACCTTCATTAAAACCCTTTACTAGGATTTAATCTACATTTAGACCCTCATTAAGACCCTTTATTAGGATTTAATTCACATTTAGACCCTTTATTAGGATTTAATCTACATTTAGACCCTCATTAAGACCATTTATTAGGTTTTAACCGACAGTTAGACTCTTATTAGGATTTTATCTATATTTAGACCCTCATTAAGACCCTTTATTAGGATTTAATCTACATTTAGACCCTTTATTAGGATTTAATCTACATTTAGACCCTCATTAAGACCCTTTACTAGGATTTAATCTACATTTAGACCTTCATTAAAACCCTTTACTAAGATTTAATCTACATTAAGACCCTCATTAAGACCCTTTATTAGGTTTTAACCGACAGTTAGACCCTTTATTAGGATTTAATCTCAATTTAGACCCTCATTTAGACCCTTTAGGAGGATTTAATTCACATTTAGACTCTTTATTAGGATTTAATCTACATTTAGACCCTCATTAAGACCCATTATGAGGATTTAATTCACATTTAGACCCTTTACTAGTATTTAATCTACATTTAGACCTTCATTAAAACCCTTTACAAGGATTTAGTCTACATTTAGACCCTCATTAAGACCCTTTATGGGGATTTAATTCACATTTAGACCCTTTATTAGGATTTAATCTACATTTAGACCCTCATTAAGACCCTTTACTAGGATTTAATCTACATTTAGACCCTCATTAAGACCCTTTACTAGGATTTAATCTACATTTAGACCTTCATTAAAACCCTTTACTAGGATTTAATCTACATTTAGACCCTCATTAAGACCCTTTATGAGGATTTAATTCACATTTAGACCCTTTATTAGGATTTAATCTACATTAAGACCCTCATTAAGACCCATTGCTAGGATTTAATCAACATTTAGACCCTTTATTAGGATTTAATCTACATTTAGACCCTCATTAAGACCCTTTATTAGGATTTAATCTACATTTAGACCTTCATTAAAACCCTTTACTAGGATTTAATCTACATTTAGACCCTCATTAAGACCCTTTATTAGGATTTATTTCACATTTAGACCCTTTATTAGGATTTAATCTACATTTAGACCCTCATTAAGACCCTTTACTAGGATTCAATCTACATTTATTCCCTCATTAAGAACCTTTACCAGGAATTAATCTACATTTAGACCCTCATTAAGACCCTTTACTAGGATTTAATCTACATTTAGACCTTCATTAAAACCCTTTACTAGGATTTAATCTACATTTAGACCCTCATTAAAACCCTTTACTAAGATTTAATCTACATTAAGACCCTCATTAAGACCCTTTATTAGGTTTTAACCGACAGTTAGACCCTTTATTAGGATTTAATCTACATTTAGACCCTCATTTAGACCCTTTATTAGGTTTTAACCAACAGTTAGACCCTTTATTAGGATGTCATCTACATTTAGACCCTTTATTAGGATTTAATCTACATTTAGACCCTCAGTTAGACCCTTTATTAGGAATTAATCTACATTTAGACCCTCATTAAGACCCTTTACTAGGATTTAATCTACATTTAGACCTTCATTAAAACCCTTTACTAGGATTAAATCTACATTTAGACCCACATTAAGACCATTTATTAGGTTTTAACCGACAGTTAGACCCTTTATTAGGATTTAATCTATATTTAGACCCTCATTAAGACCATTTATTAGGTTTTAACCAACAGTTAGACCATTTATTAGGATTTAATCTACATTTAGACCCTTTTTTAGGATTTAACTGACAGTTAGACCCTTTATTAGGATTAAACCAACAGTTGGACCTTTTATTAGGATTTAACCAACAGTTAGACCCTGTATTAGGATTTAATCTACAGTTAGACCCACATTTAGGCCCTTTTTTAGGATTTAATCTACATTTAGATCATTTTATTAGGATTTAATCCACATTTAGACCCTTTATTAGGTTTCATCCACATTCAGACACTTTATTAGGATTTTCGTCCATATTTAGACCCTTTATTAGGATCCAGCTGTGTGGTCAGCAAGCTTCTGGTCTCCAGGTGTGTGGTCTTCAGATGTGTGGTCTCCAGGTGTGTGGTAAGCAGGTGTGTGGTCTCCAGGTGTGTCATCAGCAGGTGTGTGGTCTCCAGGTGTGGTCAGGAGTTGTGTGGTCTCCATGTGTCTAGTCTCCAGGTGTGTGGTCAGCAGGTGTGTGGTTAGCAGGTGTATGGTCTGCAGGTGTGTGGTCTCCAGGTGTGTGGTCTCCTGGTGTGTGGTTTCCAGGTGTGTGGTCTCCAGTTGTCCAGGTGTCCAGGTGTTTCGCTAGCAGGTGTGTGGTCTCCAGATGTGTGGCCTCCAAGTGTGTGGTCTGCAGGTGAATGGTGTCCAGGTGTGTGGTCAGCAGGTATGTGGTCTCCAGGTGTGTCGTCTGCAGGTGTGTGGTCTCCAGGTGTGTGGTCAGCAGGTATGTGGTCTCCAGGTGTGTAGTCAGCAGGTGTGTGGTCTCCAGGTGTGTAGTCAGCAGGTATGTGGTCAGCAGGTGTGTGGTCTCCAGGTGTGTGGTCAGCAGGTATGTGTTCAGCAGGTGTGTGGTCTCCAGGTGTGTGGTCAGCGTGTGTGTCGTCTCCAGGTGTGTGGTCAGCAGGTATGTGGTCAGCAGGTGTGTGGTCAGCAGGTATGTGGTCAGCAGGTGTGTGGTCTCCAGGTGTGTGGTCAGCAGGTGTGTGATCTTCAGTTGTCCAGGTGTCCATTTGTCCAGGTGTCCATGTGTGTGGTCAGCAGGTGTGTGGTCTCCAGGTGTGTGGTCAGCAGGTATGTGTTCAGCAGGTGTGTGGTCTCCAGGTGTGTGGTCAGCGTGTGTGTCGTCTCCAGGTGTGTGGTCAGCAGGTATGTGGTCAGCAGGTGTGTGGTCAGCAGGTATGTGGTCAGCAGGTGTGTGGTCTCCAGGTGTGTGGTCAGCAGGTGTGTGATCTTCAGTTGTCCAGGTGTCCATTTGTCCAGGTGTCCATGTGTGTGGTCAGCAGGTGTGTGGTCTCCAGGTGTGTCATCAGCAGGTGTGTGGTCTCCAGGTGTGGTCAGGAGTTGTGTGGTCTCCATGTGTCTAGTCTCCAGGTGTGTGGTCAGCAGGTGTGCGGTTAGCAGGTGTATGGTCTGCAGGTGTGTGGTCTCCAGGTGTGTAGTCTCCAGGTGTGTGGTCTCCAGATGTGTGGCCTCCAAGTGTGTGGTCTGCAGGTGAATGGTGTCCAGGTGTGTGGTCAGCAGGTATGTGGTCTCCAGGTGTGTGGTCAGCGGGTGTGTTTGGTCTGCTTGTGTTCTCCAGGTTGGATCCAGGTGTGTGGTCTCCAGGTGTGTGGTCTCTAGGTATGTTATCTCCAGGTGTGTGGTCTACAGTTGTGTGGGCTGCAGGTGTGTGGTCTCCAGGTGTGTGATCTCCTGGTGTGTGGTTTCCAGGTGTGTGGTCTCCAGTTGTCCAGGTGTCCAGGTGTTTCGTAAGCAGGTGTGTGGTCTCCAGGTGTGTGGCCCCCAAGTGTGTGGTCTGCAGGTGAATGGTCTCCAGGTGTGTGGTCAGCGGGTGTGTTTGGTCTGCGTGTGTTCTCCAGGTGTGTGGTCAGCGGGTGTGTTTGGTCTGCGTGTGTTCTCCAGGTGTGTGTTCTCCAGGTGTGTGGTCTCCAGGTGTGTGGTCAGTAGGTATGTGGGCTCCAGGTGTGTTTTCTTTAGGTGCAAGGTCTCCAGGTGTGTGGTCTCCAGGTGTGAGGTTAGCAGGTGTGTGGTCTCCAGGTGTGTCGTCTGCAGGTGTGTGGTCTCCAGGTGTGTGGTCAGCAGGTATGTGGTCTCCAGGTGTGTATTCAGCAGGTATGTGGTCTCCAGGTGTGTAGTCAGCAGGTATGTGGTCAGCAGGTGTGTGGTCTCCAGGTGTGTGGTTAGCAGGTATGTTGTCAGCAGGTGTGTGGTCTCCAGGTGTGTGGTCAGCAGGTGTATGATCTTCAGTTTTCCAGGTGTCCATTTGTCCAGGTGTCCATGTGTGTGGTCAGAAGGTGTGTGGTCTCTATGTATGTGGTTTCCAGGTGTGTGGTCTGCAGTTGTGTGGTCTCCAGGTGTGTGGTCAGTAGGTATGTGGGCTCCAGGTGTGTGGTCTTCAGGTGTAAGGTCTCCAGGTGTGTGGTCTCCAGGTGTGTGGTTAGCGGGTGTGTGGTCTCCAGGTGTGTCGTCTGCAGGTGTGTGGTCTCCAGATGTGTGGTCAGCAGGTATGTGGTCTCCAGGTGTGTAGTCAGCAGATATGTGGTCTCCAGGTGTGTGGTCAGCAGGTGTGTCATCTCCAGGTGTGTGGTCAGCAGGTATGTGGTCAGCAGTTGTGTGGTCTCCAGGTGTGTGGTCAGTAGGTGTGTGATCTTCAGTTTTCCAGGTGTCCATTTGTCCAGGTGTCCATGTGTGTGGTTAGCAGGTGTGTGGTCTCCAGGTGTGGTCAGGAGTTGTGTGGTTTCCAGGTGTGTGGTCTCCAGTTGTCCAGGTGTCCAGGTGTGTCGTCTGCAGGTGTGTGGTCTCCAGGTGTGTGGTCAGTAGGTGTTTGGTCAGTAGGTGTGTGATCTTCAGTTTTCCAGGTGTCCATTTGTCCAGGTGTCCATGTGTGTGGTCAGCAGGTGTGTGGTCTTCAGGTGTGTGGTTAGCAGGTGTGTGGTCTCCAGGTGTGGTCAGGAGTTGTGTGGTTTCCAGGTGTGTGGTCTCCAGTTGTCCAGGTGTCCAGGTGTGTCGTCTGCAGGTGTGTGGTCTCCAGGTGTGTGGTCAGCAGGTGTGTAGTCTCCAGGTATGTGGTCAACAGGTGTGTAGTCTCCAGGTGTGTGGTCAGCAGGTGTGTAGTCTCCAGGTATGTGGTCAACAGGTGTGTGTTCGGCAGGTGTGTCATCTCCAGGTGTGTGATCTTCAGTTTTCCAGGTGTCCATTTGTCCAGGTGTCCATGTGTGTGGTCAGCAGGTGTGTGGTCTCCAGGTGTGTGGTTAGCAGGTGTGTGGTCTCCAGGTGTGGTCAGGAGTTGTGTGGTCTCCATGTGTCTAGTCTCCAGGTGTGTCGTCAGCAGGTGTGTGGTCAGCAGGTATGTGGTCTCCAGGTGTGTGGTCTCCAGGTGTGTGGTCTCCAGGTGTGTGGTCTCCAGGTTCGTGGTGAGCAGGTGTGTTTTCTCCAGGTGTGTGCTCTCTAGGTGTGTGGTCTCTAGATGTTTGGTCAGCAGTGATCTGACAATTTGGCTGAATCATCTAGTATGTGCGTTTGGAGGATTAAAGATGAAAAACCTTTGAAGCCTTTGGTCTACCACGGTTTTTAAATATTTTCAGGTCAAAAATCATCTAGTGTGTGGCCGGCCTTAGTCTCCTGTCAGAGGGGGGCGGAGCCAATCAGAGCTGGGAGAGACCCACAGAGGTCCAGAGTCTGATAGGTGCTTTGTGTTTGGAGATACACTGTTCAGGGATCACAGTGGGGCCCCTGGAGTGTGTGTGTGATAGGTTTCATGATGGTTTCATGGTTCAGGGTTAATCCATCCAGATCTCTCTGCCCAGTGTGAATCAGTCATCACCCCTAAATCTAATAACTGGCTGTGACACTAGTCAGTGGGTGTGATAACTCGCAATGACTTTTTTAAATTCAGTTTGTTCTTAGAACCGATAGAAATGAAAACAAACAAACAAACAAAAAACAAACAAACAAAAAAAACCAACAAAACAAAAAACAGTCACACACAACAACTCAAAAAAGTCATTAGTGTATGGGACATCCCGGAAGCACTGGTGCTGGTAGATACGGGCCCCAATATCGTGATACTATTTATTAAAAACTCACGTATTTTAGATCAATCAACATTCATTATTAACACAGAGAAGAAGAAAAGAGTGGTCCTTATACCTGTTAGATACCAGGTGTTAAATCAGAGCTTCAGGCTTCAGGGGAATATTTGAGGAGAACGTCAGTGTTCAGGAGAATGTTTGAGGAGAACATCAGTGTTCAGGAGAATGTTTGAGGAGAACATCAGGTTCAACAGAATGTTTGAGGAGAACGTCAGGGTTCAGGGGAATGTTTGAGGAGAACATCAGGTTCAACAGAATGTTTGAGGAGAACGTCAGGGTTCAGGGGAATGTTTGAGGAGAACATCAGGTTCAACAGAATGTTTGAGGAGAACGTCAGGGTTCAGGGGAATATTTGAGGAGAACGTCAGTGTTCAGGAGAATGTTTGAGGAGAACATCAGTGTTCAGGAGAATGTTTGAGGAGAACATCAGGTTCAACAGAATGTTTGAGGAGAACGTCAGGTTCAACAGAATGTTTGAGGAGAACGTCAGGGTTCAGGGGAATATTTGAGGAGAACGTCAGTGTTCAGGAGAATGTTTGAGGAGAACATCAGGGTTCAGGGGAATGTTTGAGGAGAACGTCAGGGTTCAGGAGAATGTTTGAGGAGAACATCAGGTTCAACAGAATGTTTGAGGAGAACGTCAGGGTTCAGGGGAATATTTGAGGAGAACGTCAGTGTTCAGGAGAATGTTTGAGGAGAACATCAGTGTTCAGGAGAATGTTTGAGGAGAACATCAGGTTCAACAGAATGTTTGAGGAGAACGTCAGGGTTCAGGGGAATGTTTGAGGAGAACATCAGGTTCAACAGAATGTTTGAGGAGAACGTCAGGGTTCAGGGGAATGTTTGAGGAGAACATCAGGTTCAACAGAATGTTTGAGGAGAACGTCAGGGTTCAGGGGAATGTTTGAGGAGAACGTCAGGGTTCAGGGGAATGTTTGAGGAGAACTTCAGGGTTCAGGGGAATGTTTAAGGAAAACGCCAGTGTTCAGGGGAATGTTTTAGGAGAATGTCACGGTTCACGGGAATGTTTGAGGAGAACATCAGTGTTCAGGGGAATGTTTGAGGAGAACATCAGTGTTCAGGAGAATGTTTGAGGAGAACATCAGGTTCAACAGAATGTTTGAGGAGAACGTCAGGGTTCAGGGGAATGTTTGAGGAGAACATCAGCGGAATGTTTTAGGAGAATGTCAGGATTCAGGGGAATGTTTGAGGTGAACGTCAGGGTTCAGGGGAATGTTTGAGGAGAACGTCACTGTTCAGGGGAATGTTTGAGGAGAACGTCACTGTTCAGGGGAATGTTTGAGGAGAACGCCAGGGTTCAGGGAAATGTTTAAGGGTAAAGTCAGGGTTCATGGGAATGTTTGAGGAGACGTCAGGGTTTAGGGGAATGTTTGAGGAGAACGCCAGTGTTCAGGGGAATGTTTGAGGGAGAAAGTCAGTGTTAGGGGGAATGCTTGAGGGGAGAGTCAGGGTTCAGCAGAATGTTTGAGGAGAACGTCAGGTTTCAGGGGAATGTTTGAGGGGAACGTCAGGGATCAGGGGGATGTTTAAGGTGAACGTCAGGGTTCAGGGGAAAGTTTAAGGAGAACGTCAGGGTAAAGGGCAATGTTCGAATAGAACATCACGGTTTAGGGGAATGTTTGAGGAGAACATCAGGGTTCAGCAGAATATTTGAGGAGAACATCAGGTTTATGGGGTGTGTTTGAGGAGAACGTCAGTGTTCAGGGGAATGTTTGAGGAGAACATTGGGGTTCAGGTGAATGTTTGAGGAGAACGTCAAGGTTCAGGAGAATGTTTGAGGGGAACGCCAGGGTTCAGGGGAATATTTGAGGAAAACGTCAGCGTTCAGGGGAATGTTTGAGGCGAACGTCAGGGTTCAGGGGAAGGGTTAGGAGAACGTCAGTGTTCAGGGGAATAATTGAGGAGAACGTCAGGGTTCAGGGGAATGTTTGAGGAGAACATCAGAGTTCAGGGGAAGGGTTAGGAGAACGTCAGTGTTCAGGGGAATAATTGAGGAGGACATTGGGGTTCAGGGGAATGTTTGGGGAGAACGTCAGAGTTCAGGGGAATAATTGAGGAAAACGTCAGGGTTCAGGGGAATGTTTGAGGAGAACTTCGGGGTTCAGGGGAATGTTTGAGGGGAACGTAAGTGTTCAGGGGAATATTTGAGGAGAACATCGGGGTTCAGGGGACAGTTTGAGGAGAACGTCTGGGTAAAGGGCAATGTTTGAATAGAACATTACGGTTCAGGGGAATGTTTGAGGTGAACGGCAGTGTTTAGGGGAATGTTTCGTTGGAGATCTTCGGGGTTCAGGGGAATGTTTGAGGAGAACATTGGGGTTCAGGGGAATTTTTCAGGAGAACGTCAGGGTTCAGGGGAATGTTTGAGGAGTACGTCAGGGTTCAGGGGAATGTTTGAGGAGAACGTCACTGTTCAGGGGAATGTTTGAGGAGAACGCCACTGTTCAGGGGAATGTTTGAGGAGAACATCGGGGTTCAGGGGAATGTTTGAGGGGAACGTCAGTGTTCAGGGGAATATTTGAGGAGAACATCGGGGTTCAGGGGACAGTTTGAGGAGAACGTCTGGGTAAAGGGCAATGTTCGAATAGAACATTGGGGTTCAGGGGAATGTTTGAGGTGAACCGCAGTGTTCAGGGGAATGTTTCGTTGGAGATCTTCGGGGTTCAGGGGAATGTTTGAGGAGAACATTGGGGTTCAGGGGAATTTTTCAGGAGAACTTCAGGGTTCAGGTGAATGTCTGAGGAGAATGTCAAGGTTTAGGAGAATGTTTGAGGAGAAAGGGGAATGTTTCGTTGGAGCTGTCATGTCTATGGGAATGTTTCGATGGAGCATTCAGGTCTAGGGGAATGTTTCGTTGGAGGAGTTAGGTCTAGGGGAATGTTTCGTTCGAGCATTCAGGTCCAGGGGAATGTTTTGTTGGAGGAGTAAGGTCTATGGGAATGTTTTGTTGGAGCTGTCATGTCTATGGGAATGTTTCGTTGGAGCTTTCATGTCTATGGGAATGTTTCGTTGGAGCAGTCAGGTCTAGGGGAATGTTTCGTTGGAGCAGTCATGTCCATGGGAATGTTTCGTTGGAGCTTTCATGTCTATGGGAATGTTTCGTTGGAGCAGTCAGGTCTAGGGGAATGTTTGGTTGGAGCAGTCAGGTCTATGGGAATGTTTCGTTGGAGCTTTCATGTCTATGGGAATGTTTCGTTGGAGCTTTCATGTCTATGGGAATGTTTCGTTGGAGGAGTTAGGTCTAGGGGAATGTTTCGTTGGAGCTTTCATGTCTATGGGAATGTTTCGTTGGAGCAGTCAGGTCTAGGGGAATGTTTGGTTGGAGCAGTCAGGTCTATGGGAATGTTTGGTTGGAGCAGTCAGGTCTAGGGGAATGTTTCGTTGGAGCTTTCATGTCTATGGGAATGTTTCGTTGGAGCTTTCATGTCTATGGGAATGTTTCGTTGGAGCAGTCAGGTCTAGGGGAATGTTTCGTTGGAGCAGTCAGGTCTAGGGGAATGTTTCGTTGGAGCAGTCAGGTCTAGGGGAATGTTTTGTTGGAGCAGTCAGGTCTATGGGAATGTTTCGTTGGAGCTGTCATGTCTATGGAAATGTTTCTTTGGAGCAGTCATCTCTATGGGAATGTTTCTTTGGAGCAGTCATGTCTAGGGGAATGTTTCGTTGGAGCAGTCAGGTCTAGGGGAACGTTTCGTTGGAGCAGTCAGGTCCAGGGGAATGTTTCGTTGGAGGAGTAAGGTCTAGGGGAATGTTTCGTTGGAGGAGTCAGGTCTAGGGGAATGTTTCGTTGGAGGAGTCAGGTCTAGGGGAATGTTTCGTTGGAGCAGTCAGGTCTAGGGGAATGTTTCGTTGGAGGAGTCAGGTCCAGGGGAATGTTTCGTTGGAGGAGTCAGGTCTAGGGGAATGTTTCGTTGGAGGAGTTAGGTCTAGGGGAATGTCTCGTTGGAGCAGTCATGTCTATGGGAATGTTTCGTTGGAGCTTTCATGTCTATGGGAATGTTTCGTTGAAGCAGTCAGGTCTAGGGGAATGTTTCGTTGGAGCTTTCATGTCTATGGTATTGTTTCGTTGAAGCAGTCAGGTCTAGGGGAATGTCTCGTTGGAGCTGTCATGTCTATGGGAATGTTTCGTTGGAGCTTTCATGTCTATGGGAATGTTTCGTTGAAGCAGTCAGGTCTAGTGGAATGTCTCGTTGGAGCTTTCATGTCTATGGGAATGTTTCGTTGGAGCTTTCATGTCTATGGGAATGTTTCGTTGAAGCAGTCAGGTCTAGGGGAATGTTTCGTTGGAGGAGTCAGGTCTAGGGGAATGTTTCGTTGGAGGAGTCAGGTCTAGGGGAATGTTTGGTTGGAGCAGTCAGGTCGATGGGAATGTTTCGTTGGAGCTTTCATGTCTATGGGAATGTTTCGTTGGAGCTTTCATGTCTATGGGAATGTTTCGTTGGAGCAGTCAGGTCTAGGGGAATGTTTCGTTCGAGCTTTCATGTCTATGGGAATATTTTGTTGGAGCAGTCAGGTCTATGGGAATGTTTTGTTGGAGCTGTCATGTCTATGGGAATGTTTCTTTGGAGCAGTCATGTCTATGGGAATGTTTCGTTGGAGAAGTCAGGTCTAGGGGAATGTTTCGTTGGAGAAGTCAGGTCTAGGGGAATGTTTCGTTGGAGCAGTCAGGTCCAGGGGAATGTTTCGTTGGAGCAGTCAGGTCTAGGGGAATGTTTCGTTGGAGCAGTCAGGTCCAGGGGAATGTTTCGTTGGAGGAGTAAGGTCTAGGGGAATGTTTCGTTGGAGCAGTCAGGTCTAGGGGAATGTTTCGTTGGAGCAGTCAGGTCCAGGGGAATGTTTCGTTGGAGGAGTAAGGTCTAGGGGAATGTTTCGTAGGAGCAGTCAGGTCTAGGGGAATGTTTCGTTGGAGCAGTCAGGTCTAGGGGAATGTTTCGTTGGAGAAGTCAGGTCTAGGGGAATGTTTCGTTGGAGCAGTCAGGTCTAGGGGAATGTTTCGTTGGAGCAGTCAGGTCCAGGGGGATGTTTCGTAGGAGCAGTCAGGTCTAGGGGAATGTTTCGTTGGAGCAGTCAGGTCTAGGGGAATGTTTCGTTGGAGCAGTCAGGTCTAGGGGAATGTTTCGTTGGAGCAGTCAGGTCTAGGGGAATGTTTCGTTGGAGCAGTCAGGTCCAGGGGGATGTTTCGTAGGAGCAGTCAGGTCTAGGGGAATGTTTCGTTGGAGCAGTCAGGTCTATGGGAATGTTTCGTTGGAGGAGTCAGGTCTATGGGAATGTTTCGTTGGAGGAGTCAGGTCTAGGGGAATGTTTCGTTGGAGTAGTCAGGTCTATGGGAATGTTTCGTTGGAGGAGTCAGGTCTAGGGGAATGTTTCGTTGGAGGAGTTAGGTCTAGGGGAATGTTTCGTTCGAGCATTCAGGTCCAGGGGAATGTTTTGTTGGAGGAGTAAGGTCTATGGGAATGTTTTGTTGGAGCTGTCATGTCTATGGGAATGTTTCGTTGGAGCTTTCATGTCTATGGGAATGTTTCGTTGGAGCAGTCAGGTCTAGGGGAATGTTTCGTTGGAGCAGTCATGTCCATGGGAATGTTTCGTTGGAGCTTTCATGTCTATGGGAATGTTTCGTTGGAGCAGTCAGGTCTAGGGGAATGTTTCGTTGGAGCTTTCATGTCTATGGGAATGTTTCGTTGGAGCTTTCATGTCTATGGGAATGTTTCGTTGGAGGAGTTAGGTCTAGGGGAATGTTTCGTTGGAGCTTTCATGTCTATGGGAATGTTTCGTTGGAGCAGTCAGGTCTAGGGGAATGTTTGGTTGGAGCAGTCAGGTCTATGGGAATGTTTGGTTGGAGCAGTCAGGTCTAGGGGAATGTTTCGTTGGAGCTTTCATGTCTATGGGAATGTTTCGTTGGAGCTTTCATGTCTATGGGAATGTTTCGTTGGAGCAGTCAGGTCTAGGGGAATGTTTCGTTGGAGCAGTCAGGTCTAGGGGAATGTTTCGTTGGAGCAGTCAGGTCTAGGGGAATGTTTCGTTGGAGCTGTCATGTCTATGGAAATGTTTCTTTGGAGCAGTCATCTCTATGGGAATGTTTCTTTGGAGCAGTCATGTCTAGGGGAATGTTTCGTTGGAGCAGTCAGGTCTAGGGGAATGTTTCGTTGGAGCAGTCAGGTCTAGGGGAATGTTTCGTTGGAGGAGTCAGGTCTAGGGGAATGTTTCGTTGGAGCAGTCAGGTCTAGGGGAATGTTTCGTTGGAGGAGTCAGGTCCAGGGGAATGTTTCGTTGGAGGAGTCAGGTCTAGGGGAATGTTTCGTTGGAGGAGTTAGGTCTATGGGAATGTTTCGTTGGAGCTTTCATGTCTATGGGAATGTTTCGTTGAAGCAGTCAGGTCTAGGGGAATGTTTCGTTGGAGCTTTCATGTCTATGGTATTGTTTCGTTGAAGCAGTCAGGTCTAGGGGAATGTCTCGTTGGAGCTGTCATGTCTATGGGAATGTTTCGTTGGAGCTTTCATGTCTATGGGAATGTTTCGTTGAAGCAGTCAGGTCTAGTGGAATGTCTCGTTGGAGCTGTCATGTCTATGGGAATGTTTCGTTGGAGCTTTCATGTCTATGGGAATGTTTCGTTGAAGCAGTCAGGTCTAGGGGAATGTTTCGTTGGAGGAGTCAGGTCTAGGGGAATGTTTGGTTGGAGCAGTCAGGTCGATGGGAATGTTTCGTTGGAGCAGTCAGGTCCAGGGAATGTTTCGTTGGAGCAGTCAGGTCAGGGAATGTTTCGTTGTAGCAGTCAGGTCTAGGGGAATGTTTCGTTCGAGCTTTCATGTCTATGGGAATATTTTGTTGGAGCAGTCAGGTCTATGGGAATGTTTTGTTGGAGCTGTCATGTCTATGGGAATGTTTCTTTGGAGCAGTCATGTCTATGGGAATGTTTCGTTGGAGAAGTCAGGTCTAGGGGAATGTTTCGTTGGAGAAGTCAGGTCTAGGGGAATGTTTCGTTGGAGCAGTCAGGTCTAGGGGAATGTATCGTTGGAGCAGTCAGGACTAGGGAATGTTTCGTTGGAGCAGTCAGGTCCAGGGAATGTTTGGTTGGAGCAGTCAGGTCGAGGGGAATGTTTCGTTGGAGCAGTCAGGTCCAGGGGAATGTTTCGTTGGAGCAGTCAGGTCTATGGGAATGTTTCGTTGGAGCAGTCAGGTCTAGGGGAATGTTTCGTTGGAGCAGTCAGGTCCAGGGGAATGTTTCGTTGGAGCAGTCAGGTCTAGGGGAATGTTTCGTTGGAGCAGTCAGGTCTAGGGGAATGTTTCGTTGGAGCAGTCAGGTCTAGGGGAATGTTTCGTTGGAGCAGTCAGGTCTAGGGGAATGTTTCGTTGGAGCAGTCAGGTCTAGGGGAATGTTTCGTTGGAGCAGTCAGGTCTAGGGGAATGTTTCGTTGGAGGAGTCAGGTCTATGGGAATGTTTCGTTGGAGGAGTCAGGTCTAGGGGAATGTTTCGTTGGAGGAGTCAGGTCTATGGGAATGTTTCGTTGGAGGAGTCAGGTCTAGGGGAATGTTTCGTTGGAGTAGTCAGGTCTATGGGAATGTTTCGTTGGAGGAGTCAGGTCTATGGGAATGTTTCGTTGGAGGAGTCAGGTCTAGGGGAATGTTTCGTTGGAGGAGTCAGGTCTAGGGGAATGTTTCGTTGGAGTAGTCAGGTCTATGGGAATGTTTCGTTGGAGGAGTCAGGTCTAGGGGAATGTTTCGTTGGAGGAGTCAGGTCCAGGGGAATGTTTCGTTGGAGGAGTCAGGTCCAGGGGAATGTTTCGTTGGAGCAGTCAGGTCCAGGGGAATGTTTCGTTGGAGGAGTCAGGTCCAGGGGAATGTTTCGTTGGAGCAGTCAGGTCCAGGGGAATGTTTCGTTGGAGCAGTCAGGTCCAGGGGAATGTTTCGTTGGAGGAGTCAGGTCCAGGGGAATGTTTCGTTGGAGCAGTCAGGTCCAGGGGAATGTTTCGTTGGAGGAGTCAGGTCCAGGGGAATGTTTCGTTGGAGGAGTTAGGTCCAGGGTGTGTTCGTCTGCTTCATATCTGCTCTGTTTTATTTCCAGTTGGAGAACATCAGCTGACGGGACACAAAGTGGCGGTAAAGATCTTGAACAGACAGAAGATACGCAGCCTGGATGTGGTCGGCAAAATCAAACGAGAGATCCAGAACCTGAAACTGTTCAGACACCCACACATCATCAAGCTGTGAGTAGAGAGCAGCCATAATCCTCCTTTAGTTCCACCTGAGCTCTGTTAATCTACTGCCTGTTTACTGTGGCCATGGTCTGCCTCTTTCGGTTGTTTACTTTTCACTGAGACCTACTGAGCATGCTCCTGCCAGCTGAAGTCTGTTCTTTCCCAGTCCTCAGCTCAGACCAGTGAGAGAGTCGTGATCCCGTCCAGGTGTCTCCGCTCATCATTTTGTAGTCCTCTGACCTTGTTGTGTTCGTCCTGTCAGCCTGCTGTCTCTGTGGAGTCACTCCGAGTCTCCCTGCAGTCTGTGGTTATTTTTAGTCTGGGGTTAGGGTCGGTCCTCGCCGCTCTGTGAGCTATGGCAGATATGTGAGCCCTCAGTGAGCAGGCTGCAGCTCTGTCACATATTTACGTCCACTAACACGGGTATTTTAGGCTCATCATGCATCGGCGGGCTACAAACAGCTGCACGGACCGCTCTGTTATTTTAAACCAGCACAAATGAAATGACCTAGAATGAGCTGCTTTGATTTCCCAGAGACCTCTCTGGTTGGATTTCACTGATGACAGAGAAAGACATTCTGATTCAGAGCTGCTCGTTTGTCCCACACTCAGCTGATTAGGTTCTGCAGGATTAAAGCAGAACCTCTGAAGAGAACCCACTCACTAGATCAGGGGTTCTTCATGGTTTTATTTCATTCTTCTCTGTTCTGTAGGTAGGTGATCACTCAGCACCCCCCCAGGTTTCTTCATGGTTTTATTTCATTATTCTCTGTTCTGTAGGTACCAGGTGATCAGCACCCCCCAGGTTTCTTCATGGTTTTATTTCATTCTTCTCTGTTCTGTAGGTACCAGGTGGTCAGCACCCCCCCAGGTTTCTTCATGGTTTTATTTCATTCTTCTCTGTCTGTAGGTACCAGGTGGTCAGCACCCCCCCAGGTTTCTTCATGGTTTTATTTCATTATTCTCTGTTCTGTAGGTACCAGGTGATCAGCACCCCCCCAGGTTTCTTCATGGTTTTATTTCATTCTTCTCTGTTCTGTAGGTACCAGGTGATCAGCATCCCCCCAGGTTTCTTCATGGTTTTATTAAATTATTCTCTGTCTGTAGGTTCCAGGTGATCAGCACCCCCCCAGGTTTCTTCATGGTTTTATTAAATTATTCTCTGTCTGTAGGTTCCAGGTGAACAGCACCCCCCCAGGTTTCTTCATGGTTTTATTTCATTCTTCTCTGTTCTGTAGGTACCAGGTGGTCAGCACCCCCCCAGGTTTCTTCATGGTTTTATTTCATTATTCTCTCTGTTCTGTAGGTACCAGGTGGTCAGCACCCCCCCAGGTTTCTTCATGGTTTTATTAAATTATTCTCTCTGTTCTGTAGGTACCAGGTGGTCAGCACCCCCCCAGGTTTCTTCATGGTTTTATTTCATTATTCTCTGTTCTGTAGGTACCAGGTGATCAGCACCCCCCCAGGTTTCTTCATGGTTTTATTTCATTCTTCTCTGTCTGTAGGTACCAGGTGGTCAGCACCCCCCCAGGTTTCTTCATGGTTTTATTAAATTATTCTCTGTCTGTAGGTACCAGGTGGTCAGCACCCCCCCAGGTTTCTTCATGGTTTTATTAAATTATTCTCTCTGTTCTGTAGGTACCAGGTGATCAGCACCCCCCCAGGTTTCTTCATGGTTTTATTTCATTCTTCTCTGTTCTGTAGGTACCAGGTGATCAGCACCCCCCCAGGTTTCTTCATGGTTTTATTTCATTCTTCTCTGTTCTGTAGGTACCAGGTGATCAGCACCCCCCCAGGTTTCTTCATGGTTTTATTTCATTCTTCTCTGTCTGTAGGTACCAGGTGGTCAGCACCCCCCCAGGTTTCTTCATGGTTTTATTTCATTATTCTCTCTGTTCTGTAGGTTCCAGGTGATCAGCACCCCCCCAGGTTTCTTCATGGTTTTATTTCATTCTTCTCTGTTCTGTAGGTACCAGGTGATCAGCACCCCCCCAGGTTTCTTCATGGTTTTATTAAATTATTCTCTGTCTGTAGGTTCCAGGTGATCAGCACCCCCCCAGGTTTCTTCATGGTTTTATTTCATTCTTCTCTGTTCTGTAGGTACCAGGTGATCAGCACCCCCCCAGGTTTCTTCATGGTTTTATTTCATTCTTCTCTGTCTGTAGGTACCAGGTGATCAGCACCCCCCCAGGTTTCTTCATGGTTTTATTTCATTCTTCTCTGTTCTGTAGGTACCAGGTGATCAGCACCCCCCCAGGTTTCTTCATGGTTTTATTTCATTCTTCTCTGTTCTGTAGGTACCAGGTGATCAGCACCCCCCCAGGTTTCTTCATGGTTTTATTAAATTATTCTCTGTCTGTAGGTACCAGGTGATCAGCACCCCCCCAGGTTTCTTCATGGTTTTATTTCATTCTTCTCTGTTCTGTAGGTACCAGGTGGTCAGCACCCCCCCAGGTTTCTTCATGGTTTTATTTCATTCTTCTCTCTGTTCTGTAGGTTCCAGGTGATCAGCACCCCCCCAGGTTTCTTCATGGTTTTATTTCATTCTTCTCTGTCTGTAGGTACCAGGTGGTCAGCACCCCCCCAGGTTTCTTCATGGTTTTATTAAATTATTCTCTGTCTGTAGGTACCAGGTGATCAGCACCCCCCCAGGTTTCTTCATGGTTTTATTTCATTATTCTCTCTGTTCTGTAGGTACCAGGTGATCAGCACCCCCCCAGGTTTCTTCATGGTTTTATTTCATTCTTCTCTGTTCTGTAGGTACCAGGTGATCAGCACCCCCACAGATTTCTTCATGGTGATGGAGTACGTGTCTGGAGGAGAGCTGTTTGATTACATCTGCAAACATGGACGGGTAAGAGGGCGGGGTCAGGAGAGGTCAGACTGGTGATCCTGCTGCTGGTGTAAGGGTTTTATCCCCTCATTGACGGCTGGATTTAAGGGCACACTCTCTCCAGGCTAAAGCTGGCTGATAATACAGCCCATTTAGAAATAACTTTTAGGGGTTTTTTGTGATGATTTTTTTGCTCATTTTGCAAATTTGATATGAACTGTTGTTTTAAATAGAATGATCATTTTTATATAGTTCTCATATTTAATAAGAAAAACACACAAAAATATGTTTTTTTTTGTACATTGTTATAAAAATATGGCACTAGAACAGGGGTGTCAAACCCAAGGCCCGGGGGCCAAATCCGGCCGTGGTGCAGTTTTACCACAGAATCCTGTTTTAGTCAGAACTGCTCGCAGGTTTAGATAGAAACGTAAATTTCGCCTTGGAAATTTAAAATTTCTTTTGTTACGTCATAAAAATGTGAAAAAGTAAAAACAATGACATAGAGAGTAAGGAATGAGGGAGAGAAATTAATTTGTGTTTTCATTTCATATTTTTTTATTTGCATCTCAAAATTCTGACTCAGGGTGCTTTCACACTAGGGGCCCAGTCCTGGATCCGAGTGCACTAGAGCCCAAAGTCTGGTTCGTTTGGGTAGTGTGAATGCAAACGGACCGCGCCCAGGCCCACTTGGGGAGGTGGTCTCAAGTGGATTCTGGCTCGGTTCAGATGAGATGTGAATGCAACTGCGCTCGGATATGGGACAGAGCGCCGTATCAGCTTTATGACATCATCGTAAAAACTAAACTTCTTTAAACAGCGCGGCAGTTTGTTCACATTTTCCCTCAATAAAGGGCAGAAATCATCAGAATCCAGCCAATAAACGGTCTGTGTGACCCACCTTACAGATGAACACAGGCTGGAGTCAGTGAGAGGAGGAGCAAAGGCAATAAAAGTCTCCTGTCACCTCAAAAACCGCTGTATCAGCGCAGCGTGAGCTCATTTAACCCTCTGAGCTGTAGCAGATGTGCCGATATGAAGAGAGAAGCTGCTGGCATCTTAACAGTGGTTTTAATCCTCCATGGCTGCAGGATGGACTTTTAACAGGGTCAAAACAAAAACAATCTTTGCTCAGGTCATGACCCCAGTGGTTGCCATGGAAGCTTCTTCTTCTTTCTCCTCCTTGGCGGGGTTGTAAACCAGCTATGTGCGTACTGCCACCTGCTGTTTCAGACTGAGTAAATACGCAAGTGTGCCCGGGCACGGTTCAATGTTGCTAGTGTGAAAGCACGCCAGGGGGGAAGGGGGAGGAGGAGGAATCACGCCACGGCGCGGTTCGAATCGACAGGGCCTAGTGTGAAAGCGCCATTAAACTTATCATTTTGACTTTTTGTCTCATACTGTGAAATTTTAGATTCACAATATTACATTTTAAGTTCTATCTCGACCTCTGACACTCAGCATTTTGTTTTTTATCTCACATTGTGACTTTTTCAACTCCTAACGTAGAGTTGTAATCCCATTTTTTGACCTCTTAAACTCATGATTTTGTATTTTATCTCATATTTTGACCTTTTAAACTCATTGTTTTTACTTTCTATCTCATATATTTGCCTTTTGAAAACATTATTTTAACTTTTGATTTCGTGTTCTGACCTTCTAAACTAATATTTTAACTTTTTTCCCAGATTTTGAGCCTTTAAACTTATCGTTTTGACTTTTTTAAACTCTCAAACTCACTTCTCATCAGTTTTCCTCCCCCTAATGTTTTACCCGTGACAATGAGGTTGATGGTTTCTGGTTAAATGTTGACCCTGTTGGGCCCCAGGTTAGTCCTGAGTCCAGGTTTCGGCCCCTGCTCTAGAATGATGGTATGTACACAGAACATCCCTGCTGCAGAGAAAGTCCTAAACTGGTTCAGGTTAAAGAAACATTTCACCTTCTGTCATTGTAAAACTGCAGCAGGTGATTTAGTCTAGTTTGTCTAATAATTCCTTCAGACCCACCCAGCAGAAACACGTTGGAAATGTCATGGCTGTGTTTAAAAAACCCAAAATGCAGATAAAACAAAATACTTTTAATAAACAAAAATCGTAAGGGAAAACATCCAACTAAACTTACTTTACAAAAATAACAAACTAGTTTACAGAATCTAGACACGAGGGAGACGTCACATGCAGCAAACATCAAACAATGAACTGACCCAGACACAGAGAGACAGAGAAACTAAATACACAAGGAGTGATTAGACAAAGGGAAACAGGTGAGGACAATGAGACACAGGTGAATCTGGTGAGTGTAATCAAGGCAGAGGGAAACTCAGGCAGGAAGTAAACTGGAATTACACATAAGGGAAAGCAACTACAAAATAAAACAGGAAACATGGAACACTACACAAGAAGCAGACTCAAACCAAACTAAACAGTACACTAGAAGCTTAAATAAGGAAACACTGAAAACACAGGAGGATACAAAGACAGCTAACTGACACCCAAAGGGAATTCAAAGAACTCAACACAAGGAGGGAAAAACCACTAGAACTATACAGAAACACAAAGGCCACATAAAACACCTAATAACTAAACAAAAATCAGGATCATGACAGTAAACTCAAATACAGGGGAGCCCAAAGATATATAAACACTAGAACCAAAAAAAAAAAGAAGAATCACAAAAGGTAGTCAACTAAACATTAGAGCATCATACAAAATACACCGAAACACAAGGGCTACAGAAAAACTCCGAATAAACTGAAAACCTTAATACAAAGTCAAACTAGAAACACTGAAATCCCAGAATTAACAAAGGAAAACACTAGAAAAACTTAGGAACATAATAAATCAAAACCTGAATCATGACAGGAAAGGCGTTAATGAAAGTCTCCACTCTGAACGTCTAGATTTTAGTGAAAGGACGTCATTTTCAGGTCGTCTCTATAAAGATGTCGCTGTAATGTGGCCATGTTTAAACTATTATTGGGCTAAATTTGGACCAAAGTGGACGGACAAAACATAGCCCAGTGTTCTACGACTATCTTCTGACTACATGACGGCTACGACGGACTGACGAGATGTAGGCTGGAAAAGAAACATCTAAATGGTGCTGGCTGTTTGGGGGGAGGGTGTCTATTTCCAGCAGCAGCACGGTCTATGGGGGGGGGTCAAACTCAAAGACTGGATTCAGGCCTAACCTGAGGGCCTAACAGGGTTTAACCAAACAGTCAGCCTCGTTTTCAGCAGTAATGAAATATGGGGGAAATTAGCACGGATGATAAACGAGTCTGAGATTTAAAAAGGCAAAATCATTAGTTAAAAGGTCAACACTCAAAATAAGATGTTAATAAAATAATGCTTTTAAAAGGCAAATGTATAAAAAGGAAAGTCAAAATCATGTTTTTAAGTCAAACATATGAGTTAAAGTTTAAAATGGTGCACCTGAAAGATAAAAAAAATGGATTAAGATCAAAATAAAAATTGAAAGGTCAGAATATTACATTTAAAGCCAAAATTATAAAATGAAAAGGTCAAATATGAGATAAAAAGTCAAAATAATAAATAGAAAGAGGTCTGAATATGAGACAAAATGTAAAAGTAATAAATGTAAGAGGTAAAAATATGAAACAAAGGTCCACATAATAGACTGAAGTCATAAATTGAACATTTGAAATGAAAATACCAATGAATTTCTTTTTATCTCATTTTTGACTGAAGGATGTGTTAAACCATCGGGGTTAAGTCTGGAGGAAATCTCAGACCTCATATTTCAGGGCCAGTTATAAATAGAACAGGATATGATCCTGTGGGCCAGCTGTAACGGCACCATGGGCCAGATTTGGCCCCCGGGCCTTGGGTTTGACACCCTGGCCTCTCCCCTGACGTTGTAGCTTCAGCTACAGTCAGACGGCTGCAGGTGTAGAGATCTACAGAAACGTGTCATCCATGCTCTCAGAGTGACTGCTGGGTTAAACAGAACCCACAAATATATAGAATAATGATGAATTATCCTTAGTGAAGAAGAACGTTGACTTTCCTGGAGGAAATATTCCAGCAGAGACTCAAACACCAACCCTAACCCTAGCAGTGCCAGGAGAACACAGGTGATAATGGCAGCAATGACCCTTTAATCACTAGTGTCCTGACTCACGGTTGTAGCTAGAAAATGACTGACTGTCATACTGCAGAGAATTACAGCAGAGGTTCCTTAGAGCAGTGGTTCTCAACCTGGGGTTGGGACCCCATTGGGGGTCACAAAACACTAAAAGGGGGTCGCCAGATGCCTTAAAATAATAGAGAATACTTTTGAAATATTTTTTCTCACCAAATTTCGTTACTATTATTTTCCACTTTCCATCAGTTTTGCACATCTTGAACCTTTTTTCCCACTTTACTCCATATGAACCCATTTTCATCCCTTTTTACCAACAATTTCTGCCACTCTAAACCCATTCTGATCAGTTTTTAACCCTTTACACCACTTTTTCTGCCTGTTTCGCCTCTTCTAAAACAATTCTTGCAACTTTTCCTATACTGTAGCCTCATTATTGCCACTATTAACACCTTTATATCGCATATAACACCAATTTTTGCCCATTTCAACCACATTTCACTGTTTGACATGCCCAATTTGACCAGTTCAACTAATTTCTGCCCATTTATCTGCCCCAGTTAACCCATTTTTGCACGTTTAAGCATGTTTTTACTTTGAAATCCAGTTTCACCAATTTTTGCCACATTAAAACTTTATTTTCCACTTTAATTTAAATTTTTTAACTTTATATTACACTTTAATCCCCTTTCACCACTTTCTCTTCCTGTTTCTGCCACTCCAACACACTTTTTCCATTTATTGCTGTTTTCTCCACTGTTATTGAAGTTATGCCACTTCTAACCCATTCATGCTACTTCTAAAATCCCCTTTAACCACCTTAGGGACATTTTTTTTTACTATTTTAATTCTTTTTTTAAGAAAAGGCATTTACATTTTTAAGATGAATATAAACTACAGCACAAAAGATTTCTGTAGCTATGATAAGAGTGGTTATTATTCAGGTTCAATATAAAATATATTTATCTTTATTTAGGTCCCTCTCACCACTTTCTCTTCCTGTTTCTGCCACTCCAACACACTTTTCCATTTATTGCTGTTTTCTCCACTGTTATTGAAGTTATGCCACTTCTAACCCATTTCTGGCTACTTCTATTTAGGGGTCCCTTTAACCACCTGGGACATTTTTTTACTATTTTAATTCTTTTCTGGGCATTTACCTTTATAAGATGAATCTACAGCACAAAAGATTTCTGTAGCTCTGGCTCCTTTATTTAGGGGGTCCCCAGTCTCTGGCTCCTTTATTTAGGGGGTCCCCGGTCTCTGGCTCCTTTATTTAGGGGGTCCCCGGTCTCTGGCTCCTTTATTTAGGGGTTCCCGGTCTCTGGCTCCTTTATTTAGGGGGTCCCTGGGCTCTGGCTCTTTTATTTAGGGGGTCCCCAGTCTCTGGCTCCTTTATTTAGGTGGTCCCTGGTCTCTGGCTCCTTTATTTAGGGGTTCCTGGTCTCTGGCTCCTTTATTTAGGGGGTCCCTGGTCTCTGGCCCCCCTTATTTAGGGGGTCCCCAGTCTCTGGCTCCTTTATTTAGGGGGTCCCTGGTCTCTGGCTCCTTAATTTTGGGGGTCCCTGGTCTCTGGCTCCTTTATTTAGGGGGTCCCCGGTCTCTGGCTCCTTTATTTAGGGGGTCCCTGGTCTCTGGCTCCTTTATTTAGGGGGTCCCTGGTCTCTGGCTCCTTTATTTAGGGGGTCCCCGGTCTCTGGCTCCTTTATTTAGGGGGTCCCTGGTCTCTGGCACCTTTATTTAGGGGGTCCCTGGTCTCTGGCTCCTTTATTTAGGGGGTCCCCAGTCTCTGGCTCCTCTATTTAGGGGGTCCCTGGTCTCTGGCACCTTTATTTAGGGGGTCCCTGGTCTCTGGCACCTTTATTTAGGGGGGCCCTGGTCTCTGGCTCCTTTATTTAGGGGGTCCCCGGTCTCTGGCTCCTTTATTTAGGGGGTCCCCGGTCTCTGGCACCTTTATTTAGGGGGTCCCTGGTCTCTGGCACCTTTATTTAGGGGGTCCCTGGTCTCTGGCTCCTTTATTTAGGGGGTCCCTGGTCTCTGGCTCCTTTATTTAGGGGGTCCCTGGTCTCTGGCACCTTTATTTAGGGGGTCCCTGGTCTCTGGCTCCTTTATTTAGGGGGTCCCTGGTCTCTGGCTCCTTTATTTAGGGGGTCCCTGGTCTCTGGCTCCTTTATTTAGGGGGTCCCCGGTCTCTGGCTCCTTTATTTAGGGGGTCCCCAGTCTCTGGCTCCTTTATTTAGGGGGTCCCCAGTCTCTGGCTCCTTTATTTAGGGGGTGCCTGGTCTCTGGCTCCTTTATTTAGGGGGTCCCCGGTCTCTGGCTCCTTTATTTAGGGGGTCCCCAGTCTCTGGCTCCTCTATTTAGGGGGTCCCTGGTCTCTGGCACCTTTATTTAGGGGGTCCCCGGTCTCTGGCACCTTTATTTAGGGGGTGCCTGGTCTCTGGCTCCTTTATTTAGGGGGTCCCTGGTCTCTGGCTCCTTTATTTAGGGGGTCCCCAGTCTCTGGCTCCTTTATTTAGGGGGTGCCTGGTCTCTGGGTCCTTTATTTTGGGGGTCCCTGGTCTCTGGCTCCTTTATTTAGGGGGTCCCCAGTCTCTGGCTCTTTTATTTAGGGGGTCCCCAGTCTCTGGCTCCTTTATTTAGGGGGTCCCCGGTCTCTGGCTCCTTTATTTAGGGGGTCCCCAGTCTCTGGCTCCTTTATTTAGGGGGTGCCTGGTCTCTGGCTCCTTTATTTTGGGGGTCCCTGGTCTCTGGCTCCTTTATTTAGGGGGTCCCCAGTCTCTGGCTCTTTATTTAGGGGTCCCTTTTAGGGGTCCCCAGTCTCTGGCTCTTTATTTAGGGGTCCCTGGTCTCTGGCTCCTTTATTTAGGGGTCCCAGGTCTCTGGCTCCTTTATCTCGGGCGTCCCCAGTCTCTGGCTCTATTATTTTGGGGGTCCCGAGTCTCTGGCTCCTTTATTTAGGGGGTCCCTGGTCTCTGGCTCCTTTATTTAGGGGGTCCCTGGTCTCTCAGACGCTCAGACTTTATTTAGGGGTCCCTCAGTCTCTGGCTCTTTATTCCTCAGGGGTCCCCAGTCTCTGGCTCCTTTATTCTCAGGGGTCCCTGGTCTCTGGCTCAGACTTCCTCAGGGGTCCTCAGACTCTCCCTCAGATGCTCCCTCAGACGCTCCCTCAGACGTTCCCTCAGACGCTCCCTCAGACTCTCCCTCAGACTCTCCCTCAGACGCTCCCTCAGACGCTCCCTCAGACGCTCCCTCAGACTCTCCCTCAGACGCTCCCTCAGACTCTCCCTCAGACGCTCCCTCAGACGTTCCCTCAGACGCTCCCTCAGACTCTCCCTCAGACGCTCCCTCAGACGTTCCCTCAGACGCTCCCTCAGACTCTCCCTCAGACGCTCCCTCAGACTCTCCCTCAGACGCTCCCTCAGACTCTCCCTCAGACTCTCCCTCAGACGCTCCCTCAGACTCTCCCTCAGACTCTCCCTCAGACGCTCCCTCAGACTCTCCCTCAGACTCTCCCTCAGACGCTCCCTCAGACTCTCCTCAGACTCTCCTCAGATGCTCTCAGACTCTCCCTCAGACGCTCCCTCAGACTCTCCCTCAGACTCTCCCTCAGACGCTCCCTCAGACTCTCCCTCAGACTCTCCCTCAGACGCTCCCTCAGACTCTCCCTCAGACTCTCCCTCAGACTCTCCCTCAGACGCTCCCTCAGACGCTCCCTCAGACGCTCCCTCAGACTCTCCCTCAGACGCTCCCTCAGACGCTCCCTCAGACTCTCCCTCAGACTCTCCCTCAGACGCTCCCTCAGACTCTCCCTCAGACGCTCCCTCAGACGCTCCCTCAGACTCTCCCTCAGACTCTCCCTCAGACGCTCCCTCAGACGCTCCCTCAGACTCTCCCTCAGACGCTCCCTCAGACGCTCCCTCCTCAGGCGCTCCTCCTCAGACGCTCCTCAGACGCTCCTCAGACGCCTCCTCAGACGCTCTCCTCAGACGCTCCCTCAGACGCTCCTCAGACGCTCCCTCAGACGCCCTCAGACGCCTCAGACTCTCCTCAGACGCTCCTCAGACGCCCCTCAGACGCTCCCTCAGACTCCTCAGACTCTCCTCAGACGCTCCTCAGACGCTCCTCAGACGCTCCTCAGACTCTCCTCAGACGTTCCTCAGACGCTCCCTCAGACGCTCCCTCAGACTCTCCCTCAGACGCTCCCTCAGACGCTCCCTCAGACTCTCCCTCAGACGCTCCCTCAGACGCTCCCTCAGACTCTCCCTCAGACTCTCCCTCAGACGCTCCCTCAGACGCTCCCTCAGACTCTCCCTCAGACGCTCCCTCAGACGCTCCCTCAGACTCTCCCTCAGACGCTCCCTCAGACTCTCCCTCAGACGTTCCTCTGACGCCCCTCAGACTCTCCCTCAGACGCCTCCTCAGACGCTCCTCAGACGCTCCTCAGACTCTCCTCAGACGCTCCTCAGACGCCTCCTCCGACGCTCCCTCAGACTCTCCCTCAGACGCTCCCTCAGACGCTCCCTCAGACGCTCCCTCAGACTCTCCCTCAGACGATCCCTCAGACGCTCCCTCAGACGCTCCCTCAGACGCTCCCTCAGACGCTCCCTCAGACTCTCCCTCAGACTCTCTCAGACGCTCTCAGACGCTCCTCAGACGCCTCCTCAGACTCCTCAGACTTCCTCAGACGCCCTCAGACTCTCCTCAGACGCTCCTCAGACGCTCCTCAGACTCTCCTCAGACGCTCTCAGACGCCTCCTCAGACTCTCCTCAGACGCTCCTCAGACGCTCCTCAGACGCTCCTCAGACGCCTCAGACTCTCCTCAGACTCTCCTCAGACGCTCCTCAGACGCTCCTCAGACGCTCCTCAGACGCCCTCAGACGCCTCCTCAGACTCTCCTCAGACGCTCCTCAGACGCTCCTCAGACGCTCCTCAGACTCTCCCTCAGACTCCCTCAGACGCTCCTCAGACGCCTCAGACTCTCCTCAGACGCTTCAGACGTTCCCTCAGACGCTCCCTCAGACGCTCCCTCAGACTCTCCCTCAGACGCTCCCTCAGACGCTCCCTCAGACGCTCCCTCAGACACACCCACAGAAGCTCCCTCAGACGCTCCCTCAGACGCTCCCTCAGACGCTCCCTCAGACTCTCCCTCAGACGCTCCCTCAGACGCTCCCTCAGACGCTCCCTCAGACTCTCCCTCAGACGCTCCCTCAGACGCTCCCTCAGACGCTCCCTCAGACTCTCCCTCAGACGCTCCCTCAGACGCTCCCTCAGACGCTCCCTCAGACTCTCCCTCAGACGCTCCCTCAGACGCTCCCTCAGACGCCTCAGACGCGCTCAGACGCTCCTCAGACGCTCCTCAGACTCTCCCTCAGGCGCTCCTCAGGCGCTCCCTCAGACTCTCCTCAGACTCTCCCTCAGACGCCTCCTCAGACGCCTCCCTCAGACGCTCCTCAGACTCTCCTCAGACGTTCCTCAGACGCTCCTCAGACGCTCCTCAGACTCTCCTCAGACCTCTCCTCAGACGCTCTCCAGACGCTCCCTCAGACTCTCCTCAGACGCTTCCTCAGACGCTCTCAGACGCTCCTCAGACTCTCCTCAGACGCTCCTCAGACGCTCCTCAGACGCTCCTCAGACTCTCCTCAGACGCTCTCAGACGCTCTCAGACGCTCCCTCAGACTCTCCCTCAGACGCTCCCTCAGACGCTCCCTCAGACGCTCCCTCAGACTCTCCCTCAGACTCTCCCTCAGACGCTCCCTCAGACGCTCCCTCAGACGCTCCCTCAGACTCTCCCTCAGACGCTCCCTCAGACGCTCCCTCAGACTCTCCCTCAGACTCTCCCTCAGACGCTCCCTCAGACGCTCCCTCAGACGCTCCCTCAGACGCTCCCTCAGACTCTCCCTCAGACGCTCCCTCAGACGCTCCCTCAGACGCTCCCTCAGACTCTCCCTCAGACGCTACCTCAGACGCCCCTCAGACGCTCCTCAGACTCTCCTCAGACGCTCCTCAGGCGCTCCCTCAGACGCTCTCCTCAGACGCTCCCTCAGACGCCTCCTCAGACTCTCCTCAGACGCTCCTCAGACGCCCTCAGACGCCCTCAGACTCTCCTCAGACGCTCCTCAGACGCTCCTCAGACGCTCCTCAGACTCACCCTCAGACGCTCCCTCAGACGCTCCCTCAGACGCTCCCTCAGACGCTCCCTCAGACGCTCCCTCAGACGCTCCCTCAGACTCTCCCTCAGACGTCTGGGTTCCTGTTGGTCCAGCAGAGTCTAGATCCTCATGTCTGCAGAGACACCAGACCTCCTCAGAGTGTTAGCGGCTGTTGCTTTAACACGCGGTGAGAGGAGCTAACTCCTCTGAATGTCAGCGCTATCACATGATCAACCACACGGCTCAGACCGGGCCCGGGTTGAGGACGAGTACGGCGTTCTCACAACAGCCCTAAGACAGCGTGGAGCAGACGGCCCGTCCTTCACCACGGTTCTTCCCTGCTTCGCTACAGAATCTCAGTCACAGATTCTCATCGATGGGCTCCTTTATGTCTGACTCTGAAATATTATTCCCCAAAAAAGCCCTAAAGATGGAAGCTTTGACCTCAGAAATATTCCTTTATCAGTTTGTTTCCCAAGCTTTAACTGTCCCTGATTTTTTATCTATATATTTCCATTAGCTTATTTGCATTTTTTGCCCCTATTTTCCTTTTTTGCCACTTTAAATCCATTTTTACAGCTTTAAGCCCACTTTGGCCACTGTTTTTTGCCCCTTTTATCCCTTTTCACCAGTTTTTGCTCCTTTCATCCTGCTTTTAGCTACTCATGCCCCCTTGTTGCCATTACTTCCCACTTTTCCCACATTTGAGCTGCCTTTTGCCTTTAAATGCCACTTTTTTCCTCCATTTTTGTCCATTTTTCCTTCCTTTTTGCTGCTTTTTCCCTGCCTTGGTCACTGTTTACTCATTTTTTGCCATGTTTTTGTTGCTTTTTGATTATTTTCTCCACTTGTATCTTTTTTCTTGTCACTTCTAGCCCATTTTTTTTTTTTGCCATTTCATGCTTTTTTGGCCACTTTTTCTCCCCATTTCTGTGACTTTCACCCAGTTTTAGCCCTTTCCTTCCTAGTCTGCCACTCTTACCTCTTGGGTTGAGGCTCTCTCAGAGGTATTTTTCAACAGTTTGGCTCTTTGGTTGGGTAACGCTGCTTTAAGGATTATCAGAGCAGAATAATCAGGTAGTATTGGCAATAAATTCATGACTGAAACCAAATAACTGATTAACTGGTAAAGACGGATGTTTAAGAACATTTGCAGACCAAAAATTAAAGATATAAAAATGTTAAAAATATTAATGTTAATGATTTTCTCTTAGGGGAGGCTCCCTCTCACACACGTTGAAACCCCCGCTCTAGACCATCATGTGACTCAGATCTAGCTGCTGACGTCAGACAGAGCTGTAGAAATGTCTCTGTAATTCTTTTAGAACAAACATCCAGAGGGTTTCTAATTATTTTTCAGACCATAAATCTAAATCTCTGCCCTCTCTAAACCTTTAGACTCCTCTTCCTCTCTCTTCCTCACATACCGGCCCCTCCCTCGCTGTCGTTATCTGAGGGTTGTTCAGCTGGTCAGACTGAGAGCTGTCGGTGAGTCTGAGTGTTTCAGACAGACTCTGATAGCGGTGCACAGTAGACCGTCTCTTTAGTCCTTAAGGGTTTAATCCTGCTTGAACCTCAGCTGGCCCTGGAGCCACAGAAACTCCAGCTCCATTATGAGCCTGTAAAACGCCGTCTCCCTCGTTCATATCAGAAACAAATCCCCATCAGACTGATTAAAATCAGAGTCAACGCTCTGCTCAGCCCCTGCTGCATCATGTCCTCTAATTTCCTGTCTTCCAGGTGGAGGACACGGAAGCTCGCCGTCTCTTCCAGCAGATTATCTCAGCTGTGGACTACTGCCACCGGCACATGGTGGTCCACAGAGACCTCAAACCTGAGAACGTCCTGCTGGACGCCAGCAAGAACGCCAAGATCGCCGACTTTGGTAAGACCAGAGGGAAGGGGAGGCTGCTTAGACACTCGGGGATTTTAGGCCCACCTGTCCCCCACAGGTCCCAAAGATCCAGGGCTTCTGGCTGCAGCCGGTCCTCCAGTGTGTGTGTGTGTGTGTGTGTGTGGGTGTGTGATTATCTTACTGCTCCTGATGGAGGCGGAGTTTCTCTGATCTGCAGAGACAGCATCTTTATAAAAATAAACTATTTACAGTGGTGCAAACCAATCTCTGAGTGTGCAGATACTTCAGAGCATGCATGTAGAAGGAAAAACACAATTAAAGCCCCGGTAATATTAGATTATTGTTTTACTGTGCGTGGTTTATACTACATTTCTGTGAAAGAAGGAAGGAAGCAGAACTCTGGGACTCATTGAATGTGTGATGTGTTAGACACTAAAATTTCCCAGCCAACTTGAACGCATCAACATACAGCTAAGTATGGTAATTAGCGTCTTTCCTGCCGATGTCAGCCCTGGATGACTTTTCTAACCAGTAGGACCTACTACAAAGTTGAGGAGAACGTTTCTCAGCCCGTCTTGGAGGATAAAGAGGTCAGAGCTGTGAAATCTGAGGATAACTTTACCTCTGACAGCTGCACACATGATGGAGTCTCCTCTCCCCTCCTCTGAGGCTGATATTTTTATTTTTTTTAATTTAACCTTTATTTAACCAGGGTTTATTCCCATTGAGATATAAAAATCTCTTACAAGGGAGTCCTGGCCAAGACAGCAGCATGATAAGTTTCACATATATGACATTAAAACAGGACATAGAACATAGGTTACATAAATGAACAAATCAGCAGCTTTCAGCAGAAAAACATGTGCACACACTGGTCAAATGTTCCCTAATTCTAGTTTTGAAATCTCCTAAACTAACACAACGCTCAAGTTTAGGATGACCCTGTAACTCTGACCAGGATGATGGAGCAAAAACATTAAAAGCTCTTTGACCAAAGACTCTCATACATGATGAGTCCATGAGAACGAAGATTAAAGCTACTGACAGCTTTTGGAGTCAGTAAGGAACAAAGATAAGAAGGTAATTCATGTGTTGTATAAGGACGACCAACCAAGTTTCTCATATAGAACACAATGATGGGTCTGAAAACCCAGATCAGTGATAAATCGCAAGGCAGCGTGGGAGACTGAGTCCAACATTTTCAGAGAGGATGAGGCAGCATGCATGTAAAGAACATCACCAAAATCCATTACAGACAAAAATGTTGCTTGAATGAGTCTCTTTCTTGCCACAAAAGAAAAACGTTTGTTTCGATAGAAGAAACCCAGTTTCACCCTCAGTTTCTTTACAAGACAATCAATATGATGGTAAAAAGACAGATTCTCTTCTAACAAAAAGCCGAGGTACTTCTATGTTTGAACACATTCAACTGCGTCATTGTTTAAGGTAAAAATCTGAGCACTGCCTTGGCCTTGTGATTTAGACCGTGAGAAGCACATCATTTTGGTCTTGTTGGCATTTAGAACGAGTCTTAGGTCACAGAGGTTTCTCTGGACAACATTAAAGGCCAACGGTAGTTTGTTAGTCGCACTTTCTAGGGAAGAGGACGATGCATACATGACTGTATCATCTGCATAGAAATGAAACTGTGCCTCAGTAACGTTCATACACAACTTGTTTATGTAAATAGTAAATAAAATTGGGCCCAATATGGATCCTTGTGGGACACCATTTTGAACATTTAGAAAGCTGGATAACTGACCACCAGCTTTAACACTCTGTCGTCTACCACTTAAATAATTTACAAACCATCTTAGTGCTGCTGGGGAGAACCCGGTCTCAGCCAGCTTCTGTAATAGGACAGAGTGGTTAACGGTATCAAAGGCCTTCGATACACCTAGAAAAAGTGCAACAGTGTTTATTAGTCAGTGGCATTTATAATATCATTTAACACCTTCATAGCAGCAGTGACTGTACTGTGTTTCTTTCTGAATCCACACTGACGCTCATTTAAAATGCCATTTTGTAACAAAAATCCCTTTAACTGGTTATAGATCAACCCTTCCAGCACTTTTGCTAAAACTGACAGTTTAGAAATTGGTCTGTAGTTATTTGGGCTAGAGGGATCACCAGCTTTCAAACTGGGGTAACAAAAGCAGCTTTCCAAATCTCTGGTTTTGTACCATTTTCCAATGTCAGGTTGAAAATATAAGTCAAAGGCTCAGCAACTATTTCAGCAGCAATTTTTAAAAAGTATGGGTCTAGGCCATCAGGACCAGCTGATTTCTTAAGATCCAGCATTTTTAATTCATTAAAAACTTCATTAACATTAAAAAGAATTAAATTAAAATCTAAATCAAGAGACCCAACTCCAGAATTTGAAGAGGTTTCAGGGAGATGCAGGTGTTTTTGGCTGTCAAAAAGCAGGCCAGAGGACACAAAATGTTCATTTAACACATTTAGAATTTTCTTTTTGTCTGTTATGGTCTCAGCTCCTAGCTTTATCATCGGTGGCAGGACAGAATTTTGTCCAGCAGCAGAGGACAAGCCCTTTACTGTCCTCCAAAAACTCCAAGGAATCAGATACATCTGCAGTCATTGAGTTACAGAAAACTCAGATTTGGCTTTACGGATAAAAAAGGGTACATTTATTTCTTAATCGTCTAAAATACGTCCAGTCTGACTCAGATGGAGATTTTCTTGCAGCTGCCCACGCAACATTTCGTTTATGAACGAGATCAGAGAGTTCATCTGAGAACCAGGGGTTGTCACGCCCTTTAACCCTAAACTTCCTGAGAGGAGCTTGCTTATTTACAGCGGCTAAGAATAATGATTTACAATAAGAGAAAGCCATGTCAGGATCAGGAATCAAATATACCTTCTCCTAGTCACATAAATAAAGATCATATAAAAAAGCTTGCTCACAGAAATGCAGTGGCTTCAAATCTGTGAGGAGCGTTTGTCAGGGTTAGATCAATAAGCGTAGATTTGTCTGGTTGTTTCAGGTTTGGTCTCGTAGGAGACTCTATAACCTGAGTTAAATTTGCAGAGATGCAAAAACATTTAAAATGATCGGAGGATGGGGACAGCCAGGCCCAATTAAAACCCCCAACACAACCAGCTCATTATGACGCACAGACGACCAGGACTGGGACAGTGATGACAGCGTTTCCTTAGGTGCAGAGGCAGGTCTGTAGCAGCCCACAATAGTCGTCATACATCCTTAAAACAAGCAACTCGTACTGCTTAGGAACAGTTTTAGATAAAACTACGGTTACCTGAAACGTGTTTTTAATAAACAACTCCCCCACCTTTAGCACGGCGGTCAGTGCGAAACATGTTATACCCATCCAAATTCACATGATGGTCAGGAACAGATTTACTAAACCAAGTCTCTGCTAGAACAAGAACATCAGCGTCCGTGGTTTGGCCCATATTCTGACCATATCAATTTTTAGTAGAAGGCTTCTCACATGTAAATGGATAAAACCAAGTCCAGATCTATGTTTAAAGTCACTTGGAGTTTCCAGATTTGTTATGTCAGCCACAGGTCCAGGATTTGGCTGCACATTTCCAGATGACAGCAACATAAGCATTATTACACATCTCAGCATGCGTGTATAATGTGCGGTGTTCGTACCGATCTTTGACTGTAAGTGTGATTTTTTAGTTTGTTCAGGGGGTGAGCGTTCAGATACGAAGTATTCATCTAGGAGGAGCAGGCTGAAGAGTTTCTTTAAGCATGTTTGGTGTGTGGTAAGGTGTGCAGCAGGTAGCAAACACCTCCGCCAGTTGCGCGCACCGCCATCGGTCATTGTTGATGTGTGCGCCATGAATGTGAAACTGCTGCAGTCACTCACCCAATTCTGTCCTTCCTCCTCATGAGTGTAGATCAGACAAAACACAATCAGTAGCAATATAATCCTCGCGATGAAAAAGTGGAAGTTAGTCCCAAAGGCACCTGGTCAAGGTGTCGGGCACGTCTCCAGAGTCAGCTGAGAGATGAAACACAGGCAGACAGTCACCGCCCAGAATAATCCAGGAATAATCCACGAAGCGAAGTTGATAAGTGCTGGAAACTTTAGAGATTGCTCCAAGTATTCTGGTTTTATGCGAAGATCCGCCGTGGAAGGCTGCGTACACAAAGCACCGTGCAGGCCGCAGCAACAGGTGAATCCAACGACTCAGCAGAGCAGGAACAATGCCGGTCATTGTGGCCAGAAAGTGGAAAGCCGACACGTAAAACAATCCAAATAAAGGCTCCACATTAAGATCAGGAGTATGTCCGAGACCTTATTGATTTAAACTGGCAAAATTAAGGAGTTTTAAACGTTTGTAAAAGTAGATTAAACAACGAACACAGGACAGAGACACAGTTGGACACACAGCTGCTGCCATCTTGGAAAACTGGGTTTTTGTTATGGGTTATTTCTATCGGATTTGGGCTATTTTTGTGCAACCCATGCACTGAGTCAAAATCCATCAACCCAACATACATCGGTTGATAGTTGAAGGTAGAGTTAATGTGATCCACAGAGCCAGAGCTCCTGTGTTAGAACAAAAACCATCTTAAAGAACAGGAAGTTCATAACGGCTAGTGAGACTTTGCTGTTCCTCCTCGTTACAGTGACGTTCTTGTTTGAGTGGAGCTTTTCTAATGCTCTGATTGGTCTGCTGGATGACGTACTGTCCGCGACACAGCTACTGAATAATGTCAGCACTACTGTTGTTGTCTTTGTCCTCTGTTGTACTTTACTGGAAACAAAGAGTTCCTGAACTGTTACCTGGAATATTCAGGCTGTTGCTGTGGTTACTGTGGTTGCTGTGGTTGCTGTGGTTGCCGTGGTTACCGTGGTTGCCGTGCTTCCTGTGGTTGCTGTGGTTGCTGTGGTTACCGTGGTTACTGTGGTTGCCATGGTCGCTGTGGTTACTGTGGTTACCGTGGTTACTGTGGTTGCTGTGGTCGCTGTGGTTGCTGTGGTTACTGTGGTCACTGTGGTTCCTGTGGTTGCTGTGGTCGCTGTGGTTGCTGTGGTCACTCTGGTTCCTGTGGTCGCTGTGGTTCCTGTGGTCGCTGTGGTCACTGTGGTTCCTGTGGTCACTGTGGTTGCTGTGGTCACTGTGGTTACTGTGGTTGCTGTGGTCACTGTGGTTACTGTGGTTGCTGTGGTCGCTGTGGTTCCTGTGGTCGCTGTGGTCACTGTGGTTACTGTGGTCACTGTGGTCACTGTGGTTGCTGTGGTCGCAGTGGTTCCTGTGGTTGCTGTGGTCACTGTGGTCACTGTGGTTGCTGTGGTCACTGTGGTCATTGTGGTTGCTGTGGTCACTGTGGTCGCTGTGGTCGCTGTGGTTCCTGTGTTTGCTGTGGTCACTGTGGTTACTGTGGTTGCTGTGGTCACTGTGGTTACTGTGGTTGCTGTGGTCAGTGTGGTTGCTGTGGTCATTGTGGTCACTGTGGTCACTTTGGTCACTGTGGTTGCTGTGGTCACTGTTGTCGCTGTGGTCGCTGTAGTTCCTGTGGTTGCTGTGGTCGCTGTGGTTCCTGTGGTTGCTGTGGTTCCTGTGGTTGCTGTGGTCGCTGTGGTTGCTGTGGTCACATGGGTTGCTGTGGTCGCTGTGGTTACTGTGGTCGCTGTGGTTGCTGTGGTCGCTGTGGTTCCTGTGGTCGCTGTGGTCACTGTTGTTCCTGTGGTCACTGTGGTTGCTGTGGTCACTGTGGTTTCTGTGGTTGCTCATGTCACTGTGGTTGCTGTGGTCACTGTGGTTTCTGTGGTTGCTGTGGTCACTGTGGTCACTGTGGTTGCTGTGGTCGCTGTGGTTCCTGTGGTCGCTGTGGTCACTGTGGTCACTGTGGTTGCTGTGGTCACTGTGGTTCCTGTGGTTGCTGTGGTCACTGTGGTCATTGTGGTTGTTGTGGTCGCAGTGGTTCCTGTGGTCGCTGTGGTCACTGTGGTCACTGTGGTTGCTGTGGTTGCTGTAGTCTCTGGGGTCATTGTGGTTGTTCTGGTCACTGTGGTCACTGTGGTTGCTGTGGTCACTGTGGTTCCTGTGGTCGCTGTGGTCACTGTTGTTCCTATGGTCACTGTGGTCACTGTGGTTGTTGTGGCCACTGTGGTTTCTGTGGTTGCTGTGGTCACTGTGGTTGCTGTGGTCACTGTGGTCATTGTGGTTGTTGTGGTCACTGTGGTCACTGTGGTTGCTGTGGTCGCTGTGGTTCCTGTGGTCGCTGTGGTCACTGTGGTCACTGTGGTCACTGTGGTTACTGTGGTCACTGTGGTCACTGTGGTTGCTGTGGTCGCTGTGGTTCCTGTGGTTGCTGTGGTCACTGTGGTCATTGTGGTTGTTGTGGTCGCAGTGGTTCCTGTGGTCGCTGTGGTCACTGTGGTCGCTGTGGTTGCTGTGGTCACTGTGGTCACTGTGGTTGCTGTGGTCACTGTGGTCATTGTGGTTGTTCTGGTCACTGTGGTCACTGTGGTTGCTGTGGTCGCTGTGGTTCCTGTGGTCGCTCTGGTCACTGTGGTTACTGTGGTCACTGTGGTTACTGTGGTTGCTGTTGTCACTGTGGTCGCTGTGGTCACTGTGCTTACTGTGGTTGCTGTGGTCACTGTGGTTACTGTGGTTGCTGTGGTCAGTCTGGTTGCTGTGGTCACTGTGGTTAATGTGGTTGTTCTGGTCACTGTGGTCACTGTGGTTGCTGTGGTCGCAGTGGTTCCTGTGGTTGCTGTGGACACTGTGGTCGCTGTGGTCGCTGTGGTTCCTGTGGTTGCTGTGGTCACTGTGGTTACTGTGGTTGCTGTGGTCACTGTGGTTACTGTGGTTGCTGTGGTCAGTGTGGTTGCTGTGGTCACTGTGGTTAAGGTGGTTGCTGTGGTCAGTGTGGTTGCTGTGGTCATTGTGGTCACTGTGGTCACTTTGGTCACTGTGGTTGCTGTGGTCACTGTTGTCGCTGTGGTCGCTGTAGTTCCTGTGGTTGCTGTGGTCGCTGTGGTTCATGTGGTTGCTGTGGTTCCTGTGGTTGCTGTGGTTGCTGTGGTTACTGTGGTTCCTGTGGTTGCTGTGGTCGCTGTGGTTGCCGTGCTTCCTGTGGTTCCTGTGGTCGCTGTGGTTCCTGTGGTCGCTGTGGTCACTGTTGTTCCTGTGGTCACTGTGGTTGCTGTGGTCACTGTGGTTACTGTGGTTGCTGTGGTCACTGTGGTTGCTGTGGTCACTGTGGTCACTGTGGTTGCTGTGGTCACTGTGGTTACTGTGGTTGCTGTGGTCACTGTTGTCGCTGTGGTAGCTGTGGTTGCTGTGGTTGCTGTGGTCACTGTGGTTACTGTGGTCACTGTGGTTGCTGTGGTTGCTGTGGTCACTGTGGTCACTGTGGTTGCTGTGGGTTGTTCCTGTGGTCGCTGTGGTCACTGTGGTCACTGTGGTTGCTGTGGTTGCTGTGGTCACTGTGGTCATTTTGGTTGTTCTGGTCACTGTGGTCACTGTGGTTGCTGTGGTCACTGTGGTTCCTGTGGTCGCTGTGGTCACTGTTGTTCCTATGGTCACTGTGGTCACTGTGGTTGCTGTGGCCACTGTGGTTCCTGTGGTCGCTGTGGTCACTGTTGTTCCTATGGTCACTGTGGTCACTGTGGTTGTTGTGGCCACTGTGGTTTCTGTGGTTGCTGTGGTCACTGTGGTTGCTGTGGTCACTGTGGTCATTGTGGTTGTTGTGGTCACTGTGGTCACTGTGGTTGCTGTGGTCGCTGTGGTTCCTGTGGTCGCTGTGGTCACTGTGGTTACTGTGGTCACTGTGGTCACTGTGGTTACTGTGGTCACTTTGGTCACTGTGGTTGCTGTGGTCGCTGTGGTTCCTGTGGTTGCTGTGGTCACTGTGGTCATTGTGGTTGTTGTGGTCGCAGTGGTTCCTGTTGGTCGCTGTGGTCACTGTGGTCGCTGTGGTTGCTGTGGTCACTGTGGTCACTGTGGTTGCTGTGGTCACTGTGGTCATTGTGGTTGTTCTGGTCACTGTGGTCACTGTGGTTGCTGTGGTCGCTGTGGTTCCTTTGGTCGCTCTGGTCACTGTGGTTACTGTGGTCACTGTGGTTACTGTGGTTGCTGTTGTCACTGTGGTCGCTGTGGTCACTGTGCTTACTGTGGTTGCTGTGGTCACTGTGGTTTCTGTGGTTGCTGTGGTCAGTCTGGTTGCTGTGGTCACTGTGGTTAATGTGGTTGTTCTGGTCACTGTGGTCACTGTGGTTGCTGTGGTCGCACTGGTTCCTGTGGTTGCTGTGGTCACTGTGGTCACTGTGGTTGCTGTGGTCACTGTGGTCATTGTGGTTGCTGTGGTCACTGTGGTCGCTGTGGTCGCTGTGGTTCCTGTGGTTGCTGTGGTCACTGTGGTTACTGTGGTTGCTGTGGTCACTGTGGTTGCTGTGGTTGCTGTGGTCAGTGTGGTTGCTGTGGTTGCTGTGGTTAAGGTGGTTGCTGTGGTCAGTGTGGTTGCTGTGGTCATTGTGGTCACTGTGGTCACTTTGGTCACTGTGGTTGCTGTGGTCACTGTTGTCGCTGTTGTCGCTGTAGTTCCTGTGGTTGCTGTGGTCGCTGTGGTTCCTGTGGTTGCTGTGGTTCCTGTGGTTGCTGTGGTCGCTGTGGTTACTGTGGTCACATGGGTTGCTGTGGTCGCTGTGGTTACTGTGGTCGCTGTGGTTGCTGTGGTTGCTGTGGTTCCTGTGGTCGCTGTGGTCACTGTTGTTCCTGTGGTCACTGTGGTTGCTGTGGTCACTGTGGTTTCTGTGGTTGCTCATGTCACTGTGGTTGCTGTGGTCACTGTGGTTTCTGTGGTTGCTGTGGTCACTGTGGTCACTGTGGTTGCTGTGGTCGCTGTGGTTCCTGTGGTCGCTGTGGTCACTGTGGTCACTGTGGTCACTGTGGTTGCTGTGGTTGCTGTGGTCGCTGTGGTTCCTGTGGTTGCTGTGGTCACTGTGGTCATTGTGGTTGTTGTGGTCGCAGTGGTTCCTGTGGTCGCTTTGGTCACTGTGGTCACTGTGGTTGCTGTGGTTGCTGTGGTCACTGTGGTCATTTTGGTTGTTCTGGTCACTGTGGTCACTGTGGTTGCTGTGGTCACTGTGGTTCCTGTGGTCGCTGTGGTCACTGTTGTTCCTATGGTCACTGTGGTCACTGTGGTTGCTGTGGCCACTGTGGTTTCTGTGGTTGCTGTGGTCACTGTGGTTGCTGTGGTTGCTGTGGTCGCTGTGGTTCCTGTGGTCGCTGTGGTCACTGTGGTTACTGTGGTCACTGTGGTCACTGTGGTTACTGTGGTCACTGTGGTCACTGTGGTTGCTGTGGTCGCTGTGGTTCCTGTGGTCGCTGTGGTCACTGTGGTTGCTGTGGTCACTGTTGTGGCTGTGGTCACTGTGGTCACTGTAGTTCCTGTGGTTGCTGTGGTAGCTGTGGTTCCTGTGGTCGCTGTGGTTCCTGTGGTTGCTGTGGTTGCTGTGGTCGCTGTGGTTCCTGTGGTCGCTCTGGTCACTGTGGTTACTGTGGTCACTGTGGTTACTGTGGTTGCTGTGGTCACTGTTGTGGCTGTGGTCACTGTGGTCACTGTAGTTCCTGTGGTTGCTGTGGTAGCTGTGGTTCCTGTGGTCGCTGTGGTTCCTGTGGTTGCTGTGGTTGCTGTGGTTACTGTGGTCACTTGGGTTGCTGTGGTCGCTGTGGTTCCTGTGGTTGCTGTGGTTGCTGTGGTTACTGTGGTCACTTGGGTTGCTGTGGTCGTTGTGGTTTCTGTGGTTGCTGTGGTCACTGTGGTTACTGTGGTCACTGTGGTTACTGTGGTTGCTGAGGTTGCTGTGGTCACTGTGGTTGCTGTGGTCACTGTGGTTACTGTGGTTGCTGTGGTTGCTGTGGTTGCTGTGGTTGCTGTGGTCGCAGTGGTAGCTGTGGTTGCTGTGGTTGCTGTGGTTGCTGTGGTCACTGTGGTTACTGTGGTTGTTGTGGTCACTGTGGTTGCTGTGGTCGCAGTGGTAGCTGTGGTCACTGTGGTTGCTGTGGTTGCTGTGGTTGCTGTGGTCACTGTGGTTACTGTGGTTGTTGTGGTCACTGTGGTTGCTGTGGTCGCAGTGGTAGCTGTGGTCACTGTGGTTGCTGTGGTTGCTGTGGTCACTGTGGTTACTGTGGTTGTTGTGGTCACTGTGGTTGCTGTGGTCGCAGTGGTAGCTGTGGTTGCTGTGGTTGCTGTGGTCACTGTGGTTACTGTGGTCACTGTGGTTGCTGTGGTCACTGTGGTTGCTGTGGTCACTGTGGTTACTGTGGTTGCTGAGGTTGCTGTGGTCACTGTGGTCATTGTGGTTGCTGTGGTCACTGTGGTCGCTGTGGTCGCTGTGGTTCCTGTGTTTGCTGTGGTCACTGTGGTTACTGTGGTTGCTGTGGTCACTGTGGTTACTGTGGTTGCTGTGGTCAGTGTGGTTGCTGTGGTCAGTGTGGTCACTGTGGTCACTTTGGTCACTGTGGTTGCTGTGGTCACTGTTGTCGCTGTGGTCGCTGTAGTTCCTGTGGTTGCTGTGGTCGCTGTGGTTCCTGTGGTTGCTGTGGTTCCTGTGGTTGCTGTGGTCGCTGTGGTTGCTGTGGTCACATGGGTTGCTGTGGTCGCTGTGGTTACTGTGGTCGCTGTGGTTGCTGTGGTCGCTGTGGTTCCTGTGGTCGCTGTGGTCACTGTTGTTCCTGTGGTCACTGTGGTTGCTGTGGTCACTGTGGTTTCTGTGGTTGCTCATGTCACTGTGGTTGCTGTGGTCACTGTGGTTTCTGTGGTTGCTGTGGTCACTGTGGTCACTGTGGTTGCTGTGGTCGCTGTGGTTCCTGTGGTCGCTGTGGTCACTGTGGTCACTGTGGTTGCTGTGGTCACTGTGGTTCCTGTGGTTGCTGTGGTCACTGTGGTCATTGTGGTTGTTGTGGTCGCAGTGGTTCCTGTGGTCGCTGTGGTCACTGTGGTCACTGTGGTTGCTGTGGTTGCTGTAGTCTCTGGGGTCATTGTGGTTGTTCTGGTCACTGTGGTCACTGTGGTTGCTGTGGTCACTGTGGTTCCTGTGGTCGCTGTGGTCACTGTTGTTCCTATGGTCACTGTGGTCACTGTGGTTGCTGTGGCCACTGTGGTTCCTGTGGTCGCTGTGGTCACTGTTGTTCCTATGGTCACTGTGGTCACTGTGGTTGTTGTGGCCACTGTGGTTTCTGTGGTTGCTGTGGTCACTGTGGTTGCTGTGGTCACTGTGGTCATTGTGGTTGTTGTGGTCACTGTGGTCACTGTGGTTGCTGTGGTCGCTGTGGTTCCTGTGGTCGCTGTGGTCACTGTGGTTACTGTGGTCACTGTGGTCACTGTGGTTACTGTGGTCACTTTGGTCACTGTGGTTGCTGTGGTCGCTGTGGTTCCTGTGGTTGCTGTGGTCACTGTGGTCATTGTGGTTGTTGTGGTCGCAGTGGTTCCTGTGGTCGCTGTGGTCACTGTGGTCATTGTGGTTGTTGTGGTCGCAGTGGTTCCTGTGGTCGCTGTGGTCACTGTGGTCACTGTGGTTGCTGTGGTTGCTGTAGTCTCTGGGGTCATTGTGGTTGTTCTGGTCACTGTGGTCACTGTGGTTGCTGTGGTCACTGTGGTTCCTGTGGTCGCTGTGGTCACTGTTGTTCCTATGGTCACTGTGGTCACTGTGGTTGTTGTGGCCACTGTGGTTTCTGTGGTTGCTGTGGTCACTGTGGTTGCTGTGGTCACTGTGGTCATTGTGGTTGTTGTGGTCACTGTGGTCACTGTGGTTGCTGTGGTCGCTGTGGTTCCTGTGGTCGCTGTGGTCACTGTGGTCACTGTGGTCACTGTGGTTACTGTGGTCACTGTGGTCACTGTGGTTGCTGTGGTCGCTGTGGTTCCTGTGGTTGCTGTGGTCACTGTGGTCATTGTGGTTGTTGTGGTCGCAGTGGTTCCTGTGGTCGCTGTGGTCACTGTGGTCGCTGTGGTTGCTGTGGTCACTGTGGTCACTGTGGTTGCTGTGGTCACTGTGGTCATTGTGGTTGTTCTGGTCACTGTGGTCACTGTGGTTGCTGTGGTCGCTGTGGTTCCTGTGGTCGCTCTGGTCACTGTGGTTACTGTGGTCACTGTGGTTACTGTGGTTGCTGTTGTCACTGTGGTCGCTGTGGTCACTGTGCTTACTGTGGTTGCTGTGGTCACTGTGGTTACTGTGGTTGCTGTGGTCAGTCTGGTTGCTGTGGTCACTGTGGTTAATGTGGTTGTTCTGGTCACTGTGGTCACTGTGGTTGCTGTGGTCGCAGTGGTTCCTGTGGTTGCTGTGGACACTGTGGTCGCTGTGGTCGCTGTGGTTCCTGTGGTTGCTGTGGTCACTGTGGTTACTGTGGTTGCTGTGGTCACTGTGGTTACTGTGGTTGCTGTGGTCAGTGTGGTTGCTGTGGTCACTGTGGTTAAGGTGGTTGCTGTGGTCAGTGTGGTTGCTGTGGTCATTGTGGTCACTGTGGTCACTTTGGTCACTGTGGTTGCTGTGGTCACTGTTGTCGCTGTGGTCGCTGTAGTTCCTGTGGTTGCTGTGGTCGCTGTGGTTCATGTGGTTGCTGTGGTTCCTGTGGTTGCTGTGGTCGCTGTGGTTACTGTGGTCACATGGGTTGCTGTGGTCACTGTGGTTACTGTGGTCGCTGTGGTTGCTGTGGTTGCTGTGGTTCCTGTGGTCGCTGTGGTCACTGTTGTTCCTGTGGTCACTGTGGTTGCTGTGGTCACTGTGGTTTCTGTGGTTGCTCTGGTCACTGTGGTTGCTGTGGTCACTGTGGTTTCTGTGGTTGCTGTGGTCACTGTGGTCACTGTGGTTGCTGTGGTCGCTGTGGTTCCTGTGGTCGCTGTGGTCACTGTGGTCACTGTGGTCACTGTGGTTGCTGTGGTTGCTGTGGTCGCTGTGGTTCCTGTGGTTGCTGTGGTCACTGTGGTCATTGTGGTTGTTGTGGTCGCAGTTGTTCCTGTGGTCGCTGTGGTCACTGTGGTCACTGTGGTTGCTGTGGTTGCTGTGGTCACTGTTGTCATTTTGGTTGTTCTGGTCACTGTGGTCACTGTGGTTGCTGTGGTCACTGTGGTTCCTGTGGTCGCTGTGGTCACTGTTGTTCCTATGGTCACTGTGGTCACTGTGGTTGCTGTGGCCACTGTGGTTCCTGTGGTCGCTGTGGTCACTGTTGTTCCTATGGTCACTGTGGTCACTGTGGTTGTTGTGGCCACTGTGGTTTCTGTGGTTGCTGTGGTCACTGTGGTTGCTGTGGTCACTGTGGTCATTGTGGTTGTTGTGGTCACTGTGGTCACTGTGGTTGCTGTGGTCGCTGTGGTTCCTGTGGTCGCTGTGGTCACTGTGGTTACTGTGGTCACTGTGGTCACTGTGGTTACTGTGGTCACTTTGGTCACTGTGGTTGCTGTGGTCGCTGTGGTTCCTGTGGTTGCTGTGGTCACTGTGGTCATTGTGGTTGTTGTGGTCGCAGTGGTTCCTGTGGTAGCTGTGGTCACTGTGGTCGCTGTGGTTGCTGTGGTCACTGTGGTCACTGTGGTTGCTGTGGTCACTGTGGTCATTGTGGTTGTTCTGGTCACTGTGGTCACTGTGGTTGCTGTGGTCGCTGTGGTTCCTGTGGTCGCTCTGGTCACTGTGGTTACTGTGGTCACTGTGGTTACTGTGGTTGCTGTTGTCACTGTGGTCGCTGTGGTCACTGTGCTTACTGTGGTTGCTGTGGTCACTGTGGTTTCTGTGGTTGCTGTGGTCAGTCTGGTTGCTGTGGTCACTGTGGTTAATGTGGTTGTTCTGGTCACTGTGGTCACTGTGGTTGCTGTGGTCGCACTGGTTCCTGTGGTTGCTGTGGTCACTGTGGTCACTGTGGTTGCTGTGGTCACTGTGGTCATTGTGGTTGCTGTGGTCACTGTGGTCGCTGTGGTCGCTGTGGTTCCTGTGGTTGCTGTGGTCACTGTGGTTACTGTGGTTGCTGTGGTCACTGTGGTTACTGTGGTTGCTGTGGTCAGTGTGGTTGCTGTGGTTGCTGTGGTTAAGGTGGTTGCTGTGGTCAGTGTGGTTGCTGTGGTCATTGTGGTCACTGTGGTCACTTTGGTCACTGTGGTTGCTGTGGTCACTGTTGTCGCTGTGGTCGCTGTAGTTCCTGTGGTTGCTGTGGTCGCTGTGGTTCCTGTGGTTGCTGTGGTCGCTGTGGTTACTGTGGTCACATGGGTTGCTGTGGTCGCTGTGGTTACTGTGGTCGCTGTGGTTGCTGTGGTTGCTGTGGGTCCTGTGGTCGCTGTGGTCACTGTTGTTCCTGTGGTCACTGTGGTTGCTGTGGTCACTGTGGTTTCTGTGGTTGCTCATGTCACTGTGGTTGCTGTGGTCACTGTGGTTTCTGTGGTTGCTGTGGTCACTGTGGTCACTGTGGTTGCTGTGGTCGCTGTGGTTCCTGTGGTCGCTGTGGTCACTGTGGTCACTGTGGTCACTGTGGTTGCTGTGGTTGCTGTGGTCGCTGTGGTTCCTGTGGTTGCTGTGGTCACTGTGGTCATTGTGGTTGTTGTGGTCGCAGTGGTTCCTGTGGTCGCTTTGGTCACTGTGGTCACTGTGGTTGCTGTGGTTGCTGGGGCACTGTGGTCATTTTGGTTGTTCTGGTCACTGTGGTCACTGTGGTTGCTGTGGTCACTGTGGTTCCTGTGGTCGCTGTGGTCACTGTTGTTCCTATGGTCACTGTGGTCACTGTGGTTGCTGTGGCCACTGTGGTTTCTGTGGTTGCTGTGGTCACTGTGGTTGCTGTGGTTGCTGTGGTCGCTGTGGTTCCTGTGGTCGCTGTGGTCACTGTGGTTACTGTGGTCACTGTGGTCACTGTGGTTACTGTGGTCACTGTGGTCACTGTGGTTGCTGTGGTCGCTGTGGTTCCTGTGGTCGCTGTGGTCACTGTGGTCACTGTGGTTGCTGTGGTCACTGTGGTCACTGTGGTTGCTGTGGTCCCTGTGGTTATTGTGGTTGTTCTGGTCACTGTGGTTGCTGTGGTCGCTGTGGTTCCTGTGGTCGCTCTGGTCACTGTGGTTACTGTGGTCACTGTGGTTACTGTGGTTGCTGTGGTCACTGTTGTGGCTGTGGTCACTGTGGTCACTGTAGTTCCTGTGGTTGCTGTGGTAGCTGTGGTTCCTGTGGTCGCTGTGGTTCCTGTGGTTGCTGTGGTTGCTGTGGTTACTGTGGTCACTTGGGTTGCTGTGGTCGCTGTGGTTCCTGTGGTTGCTGTGGTTGCTGTGGTTACTGTGGTCACTTGGGTTGCTGTGGTCGTTGTGGTTTCTGTGGTTGCTGTGGTCACTGTGGTTACTGTGGTCACTGTGGTTACTGTGGTTGCTGTGGTCACTGTGGTCACTGTGGTTGCTGTGGTCACTGTGGTTACTGTGGTTGCTGTGGTTGCTGTGGTTGCTGTGGTTGCTGTGGTCGCAGTGGTAGCTGTGGTTGCTGTGGTTGCTGTGGTTGCTGTGGTCACTGTGGTTACTGTGGTTGTTGTGGTCACTGTGGTTGCTGTGGTCGCAGTGGTAGCTGTGGTCACTGTGGTTGCTGTGGTTGCTGTGGTTGCTGTGGTCACTGTGGTTACTGTGGTTGTTGTGGTCACTGTGGTTGCTGTGGTCGCAGTGGTAGCTGTGGTCACTGTGGTTGCTGTGGTTGCTGTGGTCACTGTGGTTACTGTGGTTGTTGTGGTCACTGTGGTTGCTGTGGTCGCAGTGGTAGCTGTGGTTGCTGTGGTTGCTGTGGTCACTGTGGTTACTGTGGTCACTGTGGTTGCTGTGGTCACTGTGGTTGCTGTGGTCACTGTGGTTACTGTGGTTGCTGTGGTTGCTGTGGTCACTGTGGTTGCTGTGGTCACTGTGGTTGCTGTGGTCACTGTGGTTACTGTGGTCGCATTGGTAGCTGTGGTTGCTGTGGTTGCTGTGGTCACTGTGGTTATTGTGGTTGTTGTGGTCACTGTGGTTGCTGTGGTCGCAGTGGTAGCTGTGGTTGCTGTGGTTGCTGTGGTCACTGTGGTTACTTTGGTCACTGTGGTTGCTGTGGTCGCATTGGTAGCTGTGGTTGCTGTGGTTGCTGTGGTCACTGTGGTTACTGTGGTTGTTGTGGTCACTGTGGTTGCTGTGGTCGCAGTGGTAGCTGTGGTTGCTGTGGTTGCTGTGGTCACTGTGGTTACTGTGGTCACTGTGGTTGCTGTGGTCGCATTGGTAGCTGTGGTTGCTGTGGTTGCTGTGGTTGCTGTGGTCACTGTGGTTACTGTGGTTGTTGTGGTCACTGTGGTTGCTGTGGTCGCAGTGGTAGCTGTGGTTGCTGTGGTTGCTGTGGTCACTGTGGTTACTGTGGTCACTGTGGTTGCTGTGGTCACTGTGGTTGCTGTGGTCACTGTGGTTACTGTGGTTGCTGTGGTCACTGTGGTTGCTGTGGTCACTGTGGTTGCTGTGGTCACTGTGGTTGCTGTGGTCGCTGTGGTAGCTGTGGTTGCTGTGGGTGCTGTTGTTACCAGGACAGTGTGACAGTGAGTTGTTCCCTGGATTCCTGTCTGTGTACGAGCTTACTTCCACATGTTTTCGTTGGGTACATGTTCCTTTACACCCCTGTTAAATATACGTTGTTAGACATCAGTACAGACTACTTGAGGCCTACAGCAGAGAGTTTCCAGATGGAAAACTGTTGTGAGTCTTCTGGTCAGTAAGGCGCAGAGGTGTGGACTTAAGTCACGCGACTTGGACTCGAGTCAGACTCGAGTCACAATTTTGATGACTTCCAACTTGACTTGGACTTTGACATCAATGACTCGGACTTTCTTCCTGTGACTTGAAAATACTTGAGATTTTCAGTGAGTGTGTGTGCTAAAATGTGCCTCCATTCTAACTAACGCAGTGATACTCAACCTGTGGCTCTTTAGTGACCAGCCTCCAGAAATCCTCTAAAAATCAAAGTCCACACGAAGAAGACAGACTTTAACTTCCAAGCTCAAATGGAAACTTGTATATTACCACTGTCGGATGCGTGCTGGACGGAGGAACATGTGAAAAAGAGCACAGAGGAAGTCCGCTGGTGGCGTGTGTCTTCATTAAGGTCATTCATAGAGGTGTGCTGTCTTGTGTTCACAGCAGAGCTTCTAATGCCCTTGGTTTAACACATTTCTTCAGTCACTTCCTGCCGATGCTCTCCCATACTCTTATTTGATGATGACTTTTACGATGTGCATCATCACCAACAAGCCAAACACACACGGATCACATCTTCAAATAATGTAAAATTGAGTAAAACTTGTCCAAACGTGGGTGTTTTATTTGATTCTAAATGTACAAATGATAAATACTGTCAAAAGGGCAGAAACAGAGAAATGAAAGCTTCAAACTGACAGGATAGAACGATCTGTGAGGGGGAGCTGCAGGTGTGAGGCAGGGCCGGTTTTAGCCATTTGGAGGCCCAGGGCAAAGACCACTATGGGGACCCTCCCCCTTTAGCTAAAAGTGATAATAATGAGAGGGAAAAAATAGAAAGCATAACTTTAAGTTAACAGAGTCACAGAACTACAGTAAATGGCAAAATATGGAAATAAATACCCAAACAGACTCCCATGATTCACCAGCTCTGTTTTTTGTTTATCCACTAGGAGGCAGTCATTGTGTTCACAGAACTGGAAATTAAGAACTGGTTATAACACCTTAAACCTAATGTTGACCAGTCAAACATGTTCACTTACAAACACACACAAACACACACCTATACATATACACTCAGGCACCACACACACACACACACACACACATTAGATGAGTTAAAATGACTGTACAACATCTTCAGAGGTTCATTCGTTGTTGCACCGCTTAGCCCTGATAATATCCTGAATGCTGTGTCAGCACTCTTTTTCTGTGTGATTAAGCTCTGTCACACTGGTCTGATTTTATTCAAGAAAATAAAACTTCAACATGCATTCATTGTATTTGTCAAATTTCATAGATTGTTACTTTGTTAAAATGGCATTTTATTTAGTAACCAGAGCTTATGACTTGTAAGGACTCAAAAATTTCAAGCCTATGACTTTGGACTTGACTCGACTTGTCTTTACTTGAGACTTGACTTAAGACTTGGGATTAAAGACTTGAGATTTACTTGAGATTTGCAAAACAATGACTTTTTATCACTTCTGGTCAGGGAAGTTATATTCAGAGAAAAAAATCATAATAATATTAGTAAAAATAATACTAATACTTCCACTTCTACTACTACTACTACTAATAATAATAATAATAATTATCATAATTATAATGATAGTAATACAATAATATTTATAATATTAATAATAATGACAAAAATACAATAATAAAATGATAATAATAGTAATAATAAAAACAATAAGAAAAATTAAAAATAATATTAATTGTGATAATAACTTTAATGATAATAATACAATAATAATAATAATAGTATTAATAATAATAAATATTAATTATATTATTATAATGATAATAATACAGTAATGATAATAATAATAATAATGATTTTTATTGGTATTATTATATTATAATGATAATAATACGATGATTTTATTATTATTATTATTATTATTATTATTATCATTATCATTATTTATCATATTAATAATAATGACAATAATAATAATAATAATAACAATTTTATTTATCATCTTAATAATAATAATAATAATAATAATAATAATACAATAATGATAAATAGAATTTTTTATACAATTTAAAAACTGTCAAAAATGTGTATATATTTTTAATGATACATAGGATTAAGGATTTAAAAAATTGGACAAAATTAAACAAAGAAATACACAAACTGCAAATACCTTACATGAAACGATGAATCAGCAAACCAACAAAATAATCATAATAATGTCATTAATATGAATAATAACAATAATAGTGATAAAAGCAGCTGCAATTTTAATAGGAAGAAGAGGGAGAGGAGTTGACCTTCATGGAATAAACTGAAGAGGAGAGAGAAAAAAACAACCACAAAAATACAAAAAATAAATAAATAATTAAATGAAAATAATAAATGAAATGAGAGAGAGAGAACTGTATGGGGTAATGACCCCCCCCCTCACACACACACACACACACTCCTATTGACATGGGTCTATGAAAATATTCACTGGTACAGACACACAGCCTTCAGCTGTTAACCTTCTCTCTAAATCAGGATGAATCTCTCACCGTCTTCAGCTTCTTAAAGGTTTTGGCACATTCACAGAGCCGCTGTGTCTGATGCAATACGACTGTGAAAAGGAGAAATATTTCCAAAAGCACAAAGGCCCCGTGCACAGCGGGGGTGTGGGGTGGAGGGAGAGGTCTCCCAGCAACGTCCAGGTCTCATATCACTGCTGGCAGGATGCCTGGAGGCCCACTGTCATCTGATAGGACGAGGCGGGGGTGGGTGGGGGGCGAAGAAGGATGAGTGTTTTGGCTGAGAGCGGCCCAGAGACGAGGTGTTCAGGGAACGGATCAGAGATAAAGAGAAGGTCAGCACATCACGCTGTGTCTGCTGTTCAACGTTTGGCCCAGGAGCTCATCCAATTAGACGAGCTTTGTGTCCAGAGATTACAGACTCTGAGGGACTGAGGATCAAGACATCTGCTGTCCACTCAGTAACCCCCCTCCTCCACACCTCCAGCTCCTCTCTGTGTTAAGTTTGACCTGTGAATGAGAGCAACGCTTCTCAACTGGTGGGTCTGAACCCAGACAAGGGTCGCAGAGCTGCTCCTGTGGGTCAGGAATGTTTGCCTGGGAAAATGACTTTATGATGTGGAAAAGCATGCAAACATTAAATTTTCCTCATGATTCAGTGACAACTAAGGGTTTGAGACACAGCGTCATTAATTGTGTGCAGCTACTATTGTTACTCCCAAGACCTAACAGGACAGAATTCAGCCCAATCATCGCAACATCTTCTGTGTGTGATTGACAGCTCTGTCTGATTGACAGCTCTGTGTGTGACTGACAGCTCTGTGTGTGATTGACAGCTCTGTCTGATTGACAGCTCTGTGTGTGATTGACAGCTCTGTGTGTGATTGACAGCTCTGTCTGATTGACAGCTCTGTGTGTGATTGACAGCTCTGTGTGTGATTGACAGCTCTGTCTGATTGACGGCTCTGTGTGTGATTGACAGCTCTGTGTGTGATTGACAGCTCTGTCTGATTGACAGCTTTATGTGTGATTGACAGCTTTGTGTGTGATTGACAGCTCTGTGTGTGATTGACAGCTCTGTCTGATTGACAGCTTTATGTGTGATTGACAGCTTTGTGTGTGATTGACAGCTCTGTGTGTGATTGACAGCTCTGTGTGTGATTGACAGCTCTGTCTGATTGACAGCTTTGTGTTTGATTGACAGCTTTGTGTGTGATTGACAGCTTTATGTTTGATTGACAGCTTTGTGTCTGATTGACAGCTCTGTGTGTGATTGACAGCTCTGTGTCTGATTGACAGCTCAGTGTGATTGACAGCTCTGTGTCTGATTGACAGCTCTGTGTTTGATTGACAGCTCTGTCTGATTGACATCTCTGTGTGTGATTGACAGCTTTGTGTGTGATTGAAAGCTCTGTGTGTGATTGACAGCTCTGTCTGATTGACAGCTTTGTGTTTGATTGACAGCTTTGTGTTTGATTGACAGCTCTGTGTGTGATTGACAGCTCTGTCTCTGATTGACAGCTTTGTGTTTGATTGGCAGGTCTGTGTTTGATTGACAGGTCTGTGTTTGATTGGCAGCTTTGTGTTTGATTGACATGTCTGTGTTTGATTGACAGCTCTGTGTTTGATTGACAGGTCTGTGTTTGTTTGACAGGTCTGTGTTTGATTGACAGGTCTGTGTTTGTTTGACAGGTCTGTTTTTGATTGACAGGTCTGTGTTTGATTGACAGGTCTGTGACTGATTGACAGCTTTGTTTGTGATTGACAGCTCTGTGTTTGATTGACAGCTCTGTGTTTGATTGACATGTCTGTGTTATATTGACAGGTCTGTGTTTGACTGACAGCTCTGTGTTTGACTGACAGGTCTGTGTCTGATTGACAGCTCTGTCTGATTGACAGGTCTGTGTTTGATTGACAGCTCTGTGTTTGATTGACAGCTCTGTGTCTGATTGACAGGTCTGTGTTTGATTGACAGGTCAGTGTTTGATTGACAGCTCTGTCTGATTGACAGGTCTGTGTTTGATTTACAGCTCTGTGTTTGATACACAGGTCTGTCTTATTGACAGGTCTGGGTTTGATTGACAGGTCTTTGTCTGATTGACAGCTTTGCGTTTGAATAAACAGGTCTGGGTTTGATTGACAGCTTTGTGTCTGATTGACAGCTCTGTGTCTGATTGACAGCTCTGTGTTTGATTGACAGCTTTGTGTCTGATTGACAGGTCTGTGTTTGATTGACATGTCTGTGTTTGATTGACAGCTCTGTGTTTGATTGACAGGTCTGTGTTTGTTTGACAGGTCTGTGTTTGATTGACAGCTCTGTGTTTGATTGACAGCTCTGTGTTTGATTGACAGCTCTGTGTTTGATTGACAGGTCTGTGTTTGATTGACAGGTCTCTCTAACATGATGTCAGATGGGGAGTTTCTGCGGACCAGCTGTGGTTCTCCAAACTATGCTGCTCCAGAGGTGATCTCAGGAAGGTCTGTGAGTGTTTCTGCCTGTTTGTTTTTTTTCTGTGTGTAAATGCTGACTCAGAAATTATTGCCTGTTTTCATTTCATCATTTGAGAGATGTGGATTTAAAGCAGAAGCTCATTTTTCAATGATCCTGACAGTGTTATTTTATATTCTCTGTTCTTATTAGGATTTTGGAACCAACATGTATTTGTGGGGTTTTATTTAGCCCTTGTTTTTGTATTTCATGAATTGACCACTAGGGGGAGCCAAGGCTCCAGGTGATGTCCTGTAGGTGTGTCAGTAAAAGCAGATAGTTTTTTTAACGATGTCATCCTGTTGAAGTGTAACCTGGCATAATCAGTGATGACAGCTTTAATGTTTTTTAGTGTGCAATGTGTGGGCAGTGGCACCAGGGGATTTACTGACGCAAAGACAGGCAGGTTCCTCATGCTCTCAGGGGCCTCATCATCAATCACTATCAGTGATTAAAACATGTATTTGGATGTAAATAAGAAAGCGTGAGTGAAAAACATAACATCAAGACAAATACTAGTTATCCCAAAAGTTCCTGGAGGACCCCTGGCCCCAACAAGGTCCAGATGACTTCATATCAGACTAATGAGAGTTCAGCAGATCCCAATAGACAGACTGAAACTATGAGGTGGTGGATGGCTGTGTGCTTAAAGGGATTAATAAATCCAGATGTCTGTAGAGTCAGTAGAACCGATATGTCCCCATAGTGAGCATCTGTGTTTAAGTTTCACCTGGACTGGACAGGTTCAGATGTTAGGATGGAAGGAGTTCAAGTTCTTATGATCTTCTCAGAGCTGATGGAGGACATTCACTGATGTTCATCTGTATAAGGACTGGTGTATGTTGGTGCATCAATGATATGCTAAAATAACAGAATATTACAGGACATTTGTAAAGGCCAAGAGTGCATGGCCTCTGTGTTTGATTCATCTGTGTTTGATTTACAGCTTTGTGTTTGATTGACAGCTCTGTGTTTGATTGACAGGTCTGTGTTTGATTGACAGGTCCGTGTTTGATTGACAGCTCTGTGTTTGTTTGACAGGTCTGTTTTTGATTGACAGCTCTGTGTGTGATTGACAGGTCTGTTTTTGATTGACAGGTCTGTGTTTGATTGACATGGTCTGAACCCAGAGAATGTTTGATTGGACAGGTCTGATTGACAGGTGACCAGCTGTCAGAGAATGGACCTGATGGACCCAGAGAATGGCCCTGAATGCTGACTCAGAAATTAGAGATGTGATTTAAAGCAGAATCAGAGATGGACCCAACATGAATGCCCAGAGAATGGACCACTAGGATGGACCTGATTGATGACAGACCCTGATAGACCCAGAGAATGGACCCTGATGGACCCAGAGAATGGACCCTGATAAACCCAGAGAATGGCCCCTGATAAACCCAGAGAATGGCCCCTGATAGACCCAGAGAATGGACCCTGATGGACCCAGAGAATGGCCCCTGATGGACCCAGAGACTGGACCCTGATAAACCCAGAGAATGGACCCTGATAAACCCAGAGAATTGCCCCTGATAAACCCAGAGAATGGACCCTGATAGACCCAGAGAATGGACCCTGATAGACCCAGAGAATGGCCCCTGATAGACCCAGAGAATGGACCCTGATAAACCCAGAGAATGGACCCTGATAAACCCAGAGAATGGACCCTGATAAACCCAGAGAATGGACCCTGATAAACCCAGAGAATGGCCCATGATAAACCCAGAGAATGGCCCCTGATGGACCCTGAGAATGGCCCCTGATGGACCCAGAGAATGGACCCTGATGGACCCAGAGAAGGGCCCCTGATAAACCCAGAGAATGGACCCTGATGGACCCAGAGAATGGACCCTGATAAACCCAGAGACTGGCCCCTGATAAACCCAGAGAATGGCCCCTGATAAACCCAGAGAATGGACCCTGATAAACCCAGAGAATGGACCCTGATAGACCCAGAGAATGGCCCCTGATAAACCCAGAGAATGGATCCTGATAAACCCAGAGAATGGCCCCTGATGGACCCAGAGAATGGACCCTGATAGACCCAGAGAATGGCCCCGGATAAACCCAGAGAATGGACCCTGATAGACCCAGAGAATGGACCCTGATAGACCCAGAGAATGGCCCCTGATAAACCCAGAGAATGGACCCTGAAAGACCCAGAAAATGGATCCTGATAAACCCAGAGAATGGACCCTGATAAACCCAGAGAATGGACCCTGCAAACCCAGAGAATGGACCCTGATAAACCCAGAGAATGGACCCTGATAAACCCAGAGAATGGCCCCTGATAAACCCAGAGAATGGCGCCTGATAAACCCAGAGAATGGACCCTGATAAACCCAGAGAATGGACCCTGATGGACCCAGAGAATGGACCCTGATAAACCCAGAGAATGGACCCTGATAAACCCAGAGAATGGCCCCTGATGGACCCAGAGAATGGCCCCTGATAGACCCAGAGAATGGACCCTGATGGACCCAGAGAATGGACCCTGATGGACCCAGAGAATGGACCCTGATAGACCCAGAGAATGGACCCTGATAGACCCAGAGAATGGACCCTGATAAACCCAGAGAATGGCCCCTGATAAACCCAGAGAATGGACCCTGATGGACCCAGAGAATGGCCCCTGATAAACCCAGACAATGGCCCCTGACAAACCCAGAGAATGGGCCCTGATAGACCCAGAGAATGGACCCTGATGGACCCAGAGAATGGCCCCTGATAAACCCAGAGAATGGACCCTGATAGACCCAGAGAATGGCCCCTGATAAACCCAGAGAATGGCCCCTGATAAACCAGAGAATGGCCCCTGATAAACCCAGAGAATGGCCCCTGATAAACCCAGAGAATGGACCCTGATGGACCCAGAGAATGGCCCCTGATGGACCCAGAGAATGGACCCTGATAAACCCAGAGAATGGCCCCTGATGGACCCAGAGAAGGGCCCCTGATAAACCCAGAGAATGGACCCTGATGGACCCAGAGAATGGACCCTGATGGACCCAGAGAATGGACCCTGATAAACCCAGAGAATGGCCCCTGATAAACCCAGAGAATGGCCCCTGATAGACCCAGAGAATGGACCCTGATAAACCCAGAGAATGGACCCTGATGGACCCAGAGAATGGACCCTGATAAACCCAGAGAATGGACCCTGATACACCCAGAGAATGGACCCTGATAAACCCAGAGAATGGACCCTGATAAACCCAGAGAATGGACCCTGATAGACCCAGAGAATGGACCCTGATAAACCCAGAGAATGGACCCTGATAAACCCAGAGAATGGACCCTGATAAACCCAGAGAATGGACCCTGATAAACCCAGAGAATGGACCCTGATAAACCCAGAGAATGGCCCATGATAAACCCAGAGAATGGCCCCTGATGGACCCTGAGAATGGCCCCTGATGGACCCAGAGAATGGACCCTGATGGACCCAGAGAAGGGCCCCTGATAAACCCAGAGAATGGACCCTGATGGACCCAGAGAATGGACCCTGATGGACCCAGAGAATGGACCCTGATAAACCCAGAGACTGGCCCCTGATAAACCCAGAGAATGGCCCCTGATAAACCCAGAGAATGGACCCTGATAGACCCAGAGAATGGACCCTGATAGACCCAGAGAATGGACCCTGATAAACCCCCAGAATGGACCCTGATAAACCCAGAGAATGGACCCTGATAGACCCAGAGAATGGACCCTGATAAACCCAGAGAATGGACCCTGATAGACCCAGAGAATGGACCCTGATAGACCCAGAGAATGGCCCCTGATAAACCCAGAGAATGGACCCTGAAAGACCCAGAAAATGGATCCTGATAAACCCAGAGAATGGACCCTGATAAACCCAGAGAATGGACCCTGATAGACCCAGAGAATGGACCCTGATAAACCCAGAGAATGGACCCTGATAAACCCAGAGAATGGACCCTGATAAACCCAGAGAATGGCCCCTGATAAACCCAGAGAATGGACCCTGATAAACCCAGAGAATGGACCCTGATGGACCCAGAGAATGGACCCTGATAAACCCAGAGAATGGACCCTGATAAACCCAGAGAATGGACCCTGATAAACCCAGAGAATGGACCCTGATGGACCCAGAGAATGGACCCTGATAAACCCAGAGAATGGACCCTGATAGACCCAGAGAATGGACCCTGATAAACCCAGAGAATGGACCCTGATAAACCCAGAGAATGGACCCTGATAAACCCAGAGAATGGACCCTGATAAACCCAGAGAATGGACCCTGATACACCCAGAGAATGGACCCTGATAAACCCAGAGAATGGACCCTGATAAACCCAGAGAATGGACCCTGATAAACCCAGAGAATGGACCCTGATGGACCCAGAGAATGGACCCTGATAAACCCAGAGAATGGCCCCTGATAGACCCAGAGAATGGACCCTGATAAACCCAGAGAATGGACCCTGATAGACCCAGAGAATGGACCCTGATAAACCCAGAGAATGGCCCCTGATAAACCCAGAGAATGGCCCCTGATGGACCCAGAGAATGGCCCATGATAAACCCAGAGAATGGACCCTGATGGACCCAGAGAATGGACCCTGATGGACACAGAGAATGGACCCTGATAAACCCAGAGAATGGACCCTGATAGACCCAGAGAATGGAACCTGATAGACCCAGAGAATGGACCCTGATGGACCCAGAGAATGGCCCCTGATAGACCCAGAGAATGGACCCTGATAAACCCAGAGAATGGACCCTGATAAACCCAGAGAATGGCCCCTGATAAACCCAGAGAATGGACCCTGATGGACCCAGAGATGGCCCCTGATAAACCCAGAGAATGGACCCTGATAAACCCAGAGAATGGCCCCTGATAGACCCAGAGAAGGGCCCCTGATAAACCCAGAGAATGGACCCTGATAGACCCAGAGAATGGACCCTGATGGACCCAGAGAATGGACCCTGATAAACCCAGAGAATGGACCCTGATAAACCCAGAGAATGGACCCTGATAGACCCAGAGAATGGACCCTGATAAACCCAGAGAATGGACCCTGATAGACCCAGAGAATGGCCCCTGATAAACCCAGAGAATGGATCCTGATAAACCCAGAGAATGGCCCCTGATGGACCCAGAGAATGGACCCTGATGGACCCAGAGAATGGACCCTGATAAACCCAGAGAATGGACCCTGATGGACCCAGAGAATGGCCCCTGATAAACCAAGAGAATGGACCCTGATAGACCCAGAGAATGGATCCTGATAAACCCAGAGAATGGACCCTGATAAACCCAGAGAATGGACCCTGCAAACCCAGAGAATGGACCCTGATAGACCCAGAGAATGGACCCTGATAAACCCAGAGAATGGCCCCTGATAAACCCAGAGAATGGCCCCTGATGGACCCAGAGAATGGCCCCTGATAAACCCAGAGAATGGACCCTGATGGACCCAGAGAATGGACCATGATGGACCCAGAGAATGGACCCTGATAAACCCAGAGAATGGCCCCTGATAGACCCAGAGAATGGACCCTGATAAACCCAGAGAATGGCCCCTGATAAACCCAGAGAATGGACCCTGATAGACCCAGAGAATGGACCCTGATAAACCCAGAGAAGGGCCCCTGATAAACCCAGAGAATGGCCCCTGATGGACCCAGAGAATGGCCCCTGATAAACCCAGAGAATGGCCCCTGATAGACCCAGAGAATGGACCCTGATAGACCCAGAGAATGGACCCTGATAAACCCAGAGAATGGCCCCTGATGGACCCAGAGAATGGACCCTGATAAACCCAGAGAATGGCCCCTGATAAACCCAGAGAATTGACCCTGATAGACCCAGAGAATGCCCCCTGATAAACCCAGAGAATGGCCCCTGATAAACCCAGAGAATGGACCCTGATGGACCCAGAGAATGGCCCCTGATGGTCCCAGAGAATGGACCCTGATAAACCCAGAGAATGGCCCCTGATGGACCCAGAGAATGGACCCTGATGGACACAGAGAATGGACCCTGATAAACCCAGAGAATGGACCCTGATAGACCCAGAGAATGGAACCTGATAGACCCAGAGAATGGACCCTGATGGACCCAGAGAATGGCCCCTGATAGACCCAGAGAATGGACCCTGATAAACCCAGAGAATGGACCCTGATAAACCCAGAGAATGGCCCCTGATAAACCCAGAGAATGGACCCTGATGGACCCAGAGATGGCCCCTGATAAACCCAGAGAATGGACCCTGATAAACCCAGAGAATGGCCCCTGATAGACCCAGAGAATGGCCCCTGATAAACCCAGAGAATGGACCCTGATGGACCCAGAGAATGGACCCTGATGGACCCAGAGAATGGACCCTGATAAACCCAGAGAATGGACCCTGATAAACCCAGAGAATGGACCCTGATAGACCCAGAGAATGGACCCTGATAAACCCAGAGAATGGACCCTGATAGACCCAGAGAATGGCCCCTGATAAACCCAGAGAATGGATCCTGATAAACCCAGAGAATGGCCCCTGATGGACCCAGATAGACCCAGAGAATGGACCCTGATAAACCCAGAGAATGGCCCCTGATGGACCCAGAGAATGGCCCCTGATAAACCAAGAGAATGGACCCTGCAAACCCAGATAATGGACCCTGATAGACCCAGAGAATGGACCCTGATAAACCCAGAGAATGGCCCCTGATAAACCCAGAGAATGGCCCCTGATGGACCCAGAGAATGGCCCCTGATAAACCCAGTGAATGGCCCCTGATAAACCCAGAGAATGGCCCCTGATGGACCCAGAGAATGGACCCTGATAAACCCAGAGAATGGACCCTGATAGACCCAGAGAATGGACCCTGATAAACCCAGAGAATGGCCCCTGATAAACCCAGAGAATGGACCCTGATAGACCCAGAGAATGGACCCTGATAAACCCAGAGAAGGGCCCCTGATAAACCCAGAGAATGGCCCCTGATGGACCCAGAGAATAGCCCCTGATAAACCCAGAGAATGGCCCCTGATAGACCCAGAGAATGGACCCTGATAGACCCAGAGAATGGACCCTGATGGACCCAGAGAATGGCCCCTGATAGACCCAGAGAATGGACCCTGATAAACCCAGAGAATGGCCCCTGATAAACCCAGAGAATTGACCCTGATAGACCCAGAGAATGCCCCCTGATAATCCCAGAGAATTGCCCCTGATAAACCCAGAGAATGGCCCCTGATAAACCCAGAGAATGGACCCTGATGGACCCAGAGAATGGCCCCTGATGGTCCCAGAGAATGGACCCTGATAAACCCAGAGAATGGCCCCTGATGGACCCAGAGAATGGCCCCTGATAGACCCAGAGAATGGACCCTGATGGACCCAGAGAATGGCCCCTGATAAACCCAGAGAATGGCCCCTGATAAACCCAGAGAATTGACCCTGATAGACCCAGAGAATGGACCCTGATAAACCCAGAGAATGGACCCTGATAGACCCAGAGAATGGCCCCTGATAAACCCAGAGAATGGCCCCTGATAAACCCAGAGAATGGACCCTGATAGACCCAGAGAATGGACCCTGATAAACCCAGAGAATGGCCCCTGATAGACCCAGAGAATGGACCCTGATGGACCCAGAGAATGGACCCTGATAAACCCAGAGAATGGACCCTGATAAACCCAGAGAATGGACCCTGATAAACCCAGAGAATGGCCCCTGAAGGACCCAGAGAATGGCCCCTGATAAACCCAGAGAATGGACCCTGATGGACCCAGAGAATGGACCCTGATGGACCCAGAGAATGGACCCTGATGGACCCAGAGAATGGACCCTGATAGACCCAGATAATGGCCCCTGATAGACCCAGAGAATGGACCCTGATGGACCCAGAGAATGGCCCCTGATGGACCCAGAGAATGGCCCCTGATGGACCCAGAGAATGGTCCCTGATAGACCCAGAGAATGGACCCTGATGGACCCTGACAATCCCTGAGAATGGACCCTGATGGACCCAGAAAATGGACCCTGATAAACCCAGAGAATGGACCCTGATAAACCCAGAGAATGGACCCTGATGGACCCAGAGAATGGACCCTGATAAACCCAGAGAATGGACCCGGATAAACCCAGAGAATGGCCCCTGATAGACGCAGAGAATGGACCCTGATGGACCCAGAGAATGGACCCTGATGGACCCAGAGAATGGACCCTGATTGACCCAGAGAATGGACCCTGATGGACCCAGAGAATGGACCCTGATAAACCCAGAGAATGGACCCTGATGGACCCAGAAAATGGACCCTGATAAACCCAGAGAATTGACCCTGATGGACCCAGAGAATGGACCCTGATAGACCCAGAGACTGGCCCCTGATGGGCCCAGAGAATGGACCCCGATAGACGCAGAGAATGGACCCTGATAAACCCAGAGAATGGACCCTGATAGACCCAAAGAATGGACCCTGATAGACCTAGAGAAAGGACCCTGATGGACCCAGAGAATGGACCCTGATTGACCCAGAGAATGGACCCTGATGGACCCAGAGAATGGACCCTGATAAACCCAGAGAATGGACCCTGATGGACCCAGCGAATGGACCCTGATAAACCCAGAGAATGGACCCTGATGGACCCAGCGAATGGACCCTAATGGACCCAGAGAATGGACCCTGATAAACCCAGAGAATGGACCCTGATAGACCCAGAGAATGGACCCTGATAAACCCATAGAAAGGAACCTGATGGACCCAGAGAATGGACCCTGATTGACCCAGAGAATGGACCCTGATGGACCCAGAGAATGGACCCTGATAAACCCAGAGAATGGACCCTGATGGACCCAGAGAATGGACCCTGATAAACCCAGAGAATGGACCCTGATGGACCCAGAGAATGGACCCTGATAAACCCAGAGAATGGACCCTGATGGACCCAGAGAATGGACCCTGATAAACCCAGAGAATGGCCCCTGATAGACCCAGAGAATGGACCCTGATGGACCCAGAGAATGGACCCTGATGGACCCAGAGAATGGACCCTGATGGACCCAGAGAATGGACCCTGATGGACCCAGAGAATGGACCCTGATAAACCCAGAGAATGGACCCTGATAGACCCAGAGAATGGACCCTGATAAACCCAGAGAATGGACCCTGATAAACCCAGAGAATGGACCCTGATAGACCCAGAGAATGGCCCCTGATAAACCCAGAGAATGGCCCCTGATAAACCCAGAGAATGGACCCAGATGGACCCAGAGAATGGACCCTGATGGACCCAGAGAATGGCCCCTGATGGTCCCAGAGAATGGACCCTGATAAACCCAGAGAATGGCCCCTGATGGACCCAGAGAATGGCCCCTGATAGACCCAGAGAATGGACCCTGATGGACCCAGAGAATGGACCCTGATGGACCCAGAGAATGGACCCTGATAAACCCAGAGAATGGACCCTGATAGACCCAGAGAATGGACCCTGATAAACCCAGAGAATGGACCCTGATAGACCCAGAGAATGGCCCCTGATAAACCCAGAGAATGGACCCTGATAAACCCAGAGAATGGACCCTGATAGACCCAGAGAATGGCCCCTGATAAACCCAGAGAATGGCCCCTGATAAACCCAGAGAATGGACCCAGATGGACCCAGAGAATGGACCCTGATGGACCCAGAGAATGGACCCTGATAAACCCAGAGAAGGGCCCCTGATAAACCCAGAGAATGGCCCCTGATAGACCCAGAGAATGGACCCTGATAGACCCAGAGAATGGACCCTGATGGACCCAGAGAATGGCCCCTGATAGACCCAGAGAATGGACCCTGATAAACCCAGAGAATGGCCCCTGATAAACCCAGAGAATTGACCCTGATAGACCCAGAGAATGCCCCCTGATAAACCCAGAGAATGGCCCCTGATAAACCCAGAGAATGGACCCTGATGGACCCAGAGAATGGCCCCTGATGGTCCCAGAGAATGGACCCTGATGGACCCAGAGAATGGACCCTGATGGACCCAGAGAATGGACCCTGATAAACCCAGAGAATGGATCCTGATGGACCCAGAGAATGGACCCTGATGGACCCAGAGAATGGACCCTGATAAACCCAGAGAATGGACCCTGATAAACCCAGAGAATGGCCCCTGATAAACCCAGAGAATGGACCCTGATAAACCCAGAGAATGGCGCCTGATAAACCCAGATAATGGCCCTTGATAAACCCAGAGAATGGACCCTGATAAACCCAGAGAATGGACCCTGATAAACCCAGAGAATGGCCCCTGATAAACCCAGAGAATGGACCCTGATAAACCCAGAGAATGGACCCTGATGGACCCAGAGAATGGACCCTGATAAACCCAGAGAATGGACCCTGATAGACCCAGAGAATGGAACATGATAAAACCAGAGAATGGCCCTGATGGACCCAGAGAATGGACCCTGATAAACCCAGAGAATGGACCCTGATAAACCCAGAGAATGGCCCCTGATAAACCCAGAGAATGGACCCTGATAAACCCAGAGAATGGACCCTGATAGACCCAGAGAATGGACCCTGATAAACCCAGAGAATGGCCCCTGATAAACCCAGAGAATGGACCCTGATGGACCCAGAGAATGGCCCATGATAAACCCAGAGAATGGACCCTGATGGACCCAGAGAATGGACCCTGATGGACCCAGAGAATGGACCCTGATAAACCCAGAGAATGGACCCTGATAGACCCAGAGAATGGACCCTGATAGACCCAGAGAATGGACCCTGATGGACCCAGAGAATGGCCCCTGATAGACCCAGAGAATGGACCCTGATAAACCCAGAGAATGGCCCCTGATAAACCCAGAGAATTGACCCTGATAGACCCAGAGAATGGACCCTGATGGACCCAGAGAATGGCCCCTGATAGACCCAGAGAATGGACCCTGATAAACCCAGAGAATGGACCCTGATAAACCCAGAGAATGGACCCTGATAGACCCAGAGAATGCCCCCTGATAAACCCAGAGAATGGCCCCTGATAAACCCAGAGAATGGACCCTGATGGACCCAGAGAATGGCCCCTGATGGTCCCAGAGAATGGACCCTGATGGACCCAGAGAATGGACCCTGATGGACCCAGAGAATGGACCCTGATAAACCCAGAGAATGGATCCTGATGGACCCAGAGAATGGACCCTGATGGACCCAGAGAATGGACCCTGATAAACCCAGAGAATGGACCCTGATAAACCCAGAGAATGGCCCCTGATAAACCCAGAGAATGGACCCTGATAAACCCAGAGAATGGCGCCTGATAAACCCAGATAATGGCCCTTGATAAACCCAGAGAATGGACCCTGATAAACCCAGAGAATGGACCCTGATAAACCCAGAGAATGGCCCCTGATAAACCCAGAGAATGGACCCTGATAAACCCAGAGAATGGACCCTGATGGACCCAGAGAATGGACCCTGATAAACCCAGAGAATGGACCCTGATAGACCCAGAGAATGGACCCTGATAAACCCAGAGAATGGCCCCTGATGGACCCAGAGAATGGACCCTGATAAACCCGGAGAATGGCCCCTGATAAACCCAGAGAATGGCCCCTGATAAACCCAGAGAATGGACCCTGATAAACCCAGAGAATGGACCCTGATAGACCCAGAGAATGGACCCTGATAAACCCAGAGAATGGCCCCTGATAAACCCAGAGAATGGACCCTGATGGACCCAGAGAATGGCCCATGATAAACCCAGAGAATGGACCCTGATGGACCCAGAGAATGGACCCTGATGGACCCAGAGAATGGACCCTGATAAACCCAGAGAATGGACCCTGATAGACCCAGAGAATGGACCCTGATAAACCCAGAGAATGGCCCCTGATAAACCCAGAGAATGGACCCTGATAGACCCAGAGAATGGCCCCTGATAAACCCAGAGAATGGATCCTGATAAACCCAGAGAATGGACCCTGATAGACCCAGAGAATGGCCCCGGCCGACCCAGAGAATGGACCCTGATAGACCCAGAGAATGGACCCTGATAAACCCAGAGAATGGCCCCTGATAAACCCAGAGAATGGACCCTGATGGACCCAGAGAACGGACCCTGATAAACCCAGAGAACGGACCCTGATAATCCCAAAGAATGGACCCTGATTGACCCAGAGAATGGCCCCTGATAAACCCAGAGAATGGATCCTGATAAACCCAGAGAATGGCCCCTGATAAACCCAGAGAATGGACCCTGATGGACCCAGAGAATGGACCCTGATAGACCCAGAGAATGGACCCTGATAAACCCAGAGACTGGCCCCTGATAGACCCAGAGAATGGACCCTGATAGATCCAGAGAATGGACCCTGATGGACCCAGAGAATGGACCCTGATGGACCCAGTGAATGGACCCTGATGGACCCAGAGAATGGACCCTGACAAACCCAGAGAATGGCCCCTGATGGACCCAGAGAATGGACCCTGATTGACCCAGAGAATGGACCCTGATGGACCCAGAGAATGGACCCTGATAAACCCAGAGAATGGACCCTGATGGACCCAGAGAATGGACCCTGATAAACCCAGAGAATGGACCCTGATAAACCCAGAGAATGGACCCTGATTGACCCAGAGAATGGACCCTGATAAACCCAGAGAATGGACCCTGATAAACCCAGAGAATGGACCCTGATAAACCCAGAGAATGGACCCTGATGGACCCAGAGAATGGACCCTGATAGACCCAGAGAATGGACCCTGATAAACCCAGAGACTGGCCCCTGATAGACCCAGAGAATGGACCCTGATAGATCCAGAGAATGGACCCTGATGGACCCAGAGAATGGACCCTGATGGACCCAGAGAATGGACCCTGATGGACCCAGAGAATGGACCCTGACAAACCCAGAGAATGGCCCCTGATGGACCCAGAGAATGGACCCTGATAAACCCAGAGAATGGACCCTGATGGACCCAGAGAATGGCCCCTGATGGACCCAGAGAATGGACCCTGATAAACCCAGAGAATGGACCCTGATAAACCCAGAGAATGGACCCTGATTGACCCAGAGAATGGACCCTGATGGACCCAGAGAATGGACCCTGATGGACCCAGAGAATGGACCCTGATGGACCCAGAGAATGGACCCTGATGGACCCAGAGAATGGACCCTGATGGACCCAGAGAATGGACCCTGATGGACCCAGAGAATGGACCCTGATGGACCCAGAGAATGGCCCCTGATGGACCCAGAGAATGGACCCTGATGGACCCAGAGAATGGACCCTGATAGACCCAGAGAATGGCCCCTGATAGACCCAGAGAATGGACCCTGATGGACCCAGAGAATGGACCCTGACAATCCCTGAGAATGGACCCTGATGGACCCAGAAAATGGACCCTGATAAACCCAGAGAATGGACCCTGGTAAACCCAGAGAATGGACCCTGATGGACCCAGAGAATGGACCCTGATAAACCCAGAGAATGGCCCCTGATAAACCCAGAGAATGGCCCCTGATAGACGCAGAGAATGGACCCTGATGGACCCAGAGAATGGACCCTGATTGACCCAGAGAATGGACCCTGATGGACCCAGAGAATGGACCCTGATAAACCCAGAGAATGGACCCTGATGGACCCAGAAAATGGACCCTGATAAACCCAGAGAATGGACCCTGATGGACCCAGAGAATGGACCCTGATGGACCCAGAGAATGGACCCTCATAGCTCTCTCCTGTACCCCCCCGTTATGATCGGCCCTGCTCTAACGTGCTCCTGTATGGCTGTTGTATCTTTTGGTGTAATTGTTGTGAAGGAAACGTTTCCTGTTGACATAAATATTTGTTCACATAAGGATGTTTGAACGATGGCGTTTTCACCGTGGTGTTTTCTTGTCTCTTTAGGTTGTATGCAGGTCCAGAGGTGGATATCTGGAGCTGCGGGGTCATCCTGTACGCTCTGCTGTGCGGCACGCTGCCCTTTGATGATGAACACGTCCCCACGCTGTTTAAGAAGATCAGGGGAGGAGTCTTCTACATCCCTGAGTATCTGACACGCTCAGTGGCATCTCTCCTCATGCTCATGCTTCAAGTCGACCCTCTGAAGAGAGCCACCATCAAAGACATCAGGTGATGGGGTCACAGGTGTCTCAATGCCGTTCTCTTTTTGTGTGTTTAAAGTCCTCCTCTTCTTCTTCTTCTGTGGTTGAACTCTTGATGTAAACAGTGCAGCGTCAGGGTTTCAGAGCTGTCATGGCGTTATTTAAAATTATTCTCCCTCCTCTCATCCTTCAGGGAGCATGAATGGTTCAAACAGGACCTGCCGGGTTATCTGTTCCCTGAGGATCCTTCGTATGACGCCACAGTCCTGGACGAGGAGGCCATCAGAGAAGTCTGTGAGAAGTTTGAGTGCACTGAGTCAGAGGTGGTGTCCAGCCTCTACAGCGGCGATCCACAGGTAGGAAGGACACCTGTATGACTGCTGTGATGGTAACGTCAGATGCTACAAGGTTAGGTAGGACTTTATCTGAGTCTCTAGGGATGTTTTCTCCAGGTTAATAATACTTCTATTTCCTTTATCTTCCATCCAGGACCAGCTGGCTGTCGCCTACCACCTCATCATCGATAATCGCCGCATCATGACGCAGGCCAGCGAGTTCTACCTGGCCTCCAGTCCTCCTCAGGGTTCCTTTATCGAGGAGGGCATGCCCCTTCCCCCGGGGGTCAAACCCCACCCAGAGAGGATGCCCCCTCTCCTGGCAGACAGTCCCAAATCTCGCTGTCCTCTGGACGCTCTGAACACCACCCGACCCAAACCGCTGGCTGTGAAGAAGGCCAAATGGCACCTGGGCATCCGGAGTCAGAGCCGACCCTACGACATCATGGCAGAGGTTTACAGAGCCATGAGACAGCTGGGCTTCGACTGGAAGGTAGGGCTGAAGGTCCTTCATATGGTTATGGTACCTACTTCCTGTTTTCTCATTTAGACCTTTTTTGTTCACTTTTACTGGTGAAAAACAACACTTGGTCATTCTGACAACATTAAGAACAGGGATGCAGGGGAAAGGACAAGTAGAGGGAATCTAGTTTAACTTCTCTGGCCTGGAAGGTGACACAGCAACAAGAGGAGCTTTTTCCATGTCATGTTGTAAATCACACAGGGACTCTGACAGAAGACCATTTCTGCACCCAAATCTATGCTGGTTTCTACAACAGAATGATCAGGACCATGGTGAGGAGCTCAGACATCAGGAGGAAGCTCATACTAGTCAGTAGAGGGAATCAGGATATGCTGGTCACCCCCTTTTAAGGTCTATCAGCAACATCCAGTTAGGAGGAGACCACAAGGTGGACCCAGAATGGGCTGGAGTGACTAAAAATCCATCCTGGTCTGGAAACAGCCCAGGATCCCCAGGAAGGAAGTGGAAAATGAAACTGGGGAGATGGATGGGTGTTTATGGATGGGTGGATGTTTATGGATGGATGAATAGATGGATTGATGGATGGACGTTTATGGATAGATGGATGGATGTTTATGGATGGATGGATGGATGGATGGATGGATGGACGGATGGATGATGTTTTAAATGGATGGATGTTTATGGATGGGTGGATGTTTATGGATGGATGGATGGATGGATGGATGGATGTTTATGGATGGGTGGATGTTTATGGATGGATGAATAGATGGATTGATGGATGGACATTTATGGATAGATGATGGATGTTAATGGATGGATGGATTGATGGATGTTTATGGATGGATGGATGGATGGATGGATGTTTATGGATGGGTGGATGGCTGGATGGATGATTGATGTTTATGCATGGATGGATGTTTACCGATGGGTGGATTTTTATGGATGGATGAATGATGGATTGATGGACATTTATGGATGGATATTTATGGATGGATGGGTGATGGATGTTAATGGATGGATGGATGGATGTTTATGGATGGATGGGTGGATGTTTATGGATGGATGGATGTTTATGGATGATGGCTGGATGTTTATGGATGGATGGATGTTTATGGATGGATGGGTGGATGTTTATGGATGGATGGATGTTTATGGATGGATGGATGGATGGATGGATGGATTTTTATGGATAAATGGATGGATGGATGGATGTTTATGGATGAATGGATGGATGGGTTTTAATGGAAGGATTGATGTTTATGGATGGATGGCTGGATGATGGGTGTTAATGGATGGATGGATGTTTATGGATGGATGGCTGGATGATGGGTGTTAATGGATGGATGGATGTTTATGGATGGATGGCTGGATGATGGGTGTTAATGGATGGATGGATGTTTATGGATGGATGGCTGGATGATGGGTGTTAATGGATGGATGGATGTTTATGGATGGATGGCTGGATGATGGGTGTTAATGGATGGATGGATGTTTATGGATAAATGGATGGATGGACGGATGGATGGACTGATGGATGTTTATGGATGAAAGGATGGATGGGTTTTAATGGAGGATGGATGTTTATGGATGGATGTTTATGGACGGATGGCTGGATGATGGGTGTTAATGGATGGATGGATGTTTATGGATGGATGGCTGGATGATGGGTGTTAATGGATGGATGGATGTTTATGGATGGATGGATGGATGGGTGTTAATGGATGGATGGATGTTTATGGATAAATGGATGGATGGACGGATGGATGGACTGATGGATGTTTATGGATGGATGGCTGGATGATGTGTTTAATTGATGGATGGAT